>NW_027675668.1:0-117630 GCF_965601325.2 Salmo salar
CAACCCCATCCCTTCTAGGTCGGTACCCCTCCCTGACCCTTCTAGGTCGGTACCCCTCCCTGACCCTTCTAGGTCGGTACCCCTCCCTGACCCTTCTAGGTCGGTACCCCTCCCCAACCCCAACCCTTCTAGGTCGGTACCCCTCCCTGACCCTTCTAGGTCGGTACCCCTCCCTAACCCTTCTAGGTCGGTACCCCTCCCTGACCCTTCTAGGTCGGTACCCCTCCCCTGACCCTTCTAGGTCGGTACCCCTCCCTGACCCTTCTAGGTCGGTACCCCTCCCCGACCCTTCTAGGTCGGTACCCCTCCCTGACCCTTCTAGGTCGGTACCCCTCCCTAACCCCAACCCTTCTAGGTCGGTACCCCTCCCTAACCCTTCTAGGTCAGTACCCCTCCCTAACCCCAACCCTTCTAGGTCGGTACCCCTCCCTGACCCTTCTAGGTCGGTACCCCTCCCTGACCCTTCTAGGTCGGTACCCCTCCCTCGACCCTTCTAGGTCGGTACCCCTCCCTGACCCTTCTAGGTCGGTACCCCTCCCTGACCCTTCTAGGTCGGTACCCCTCCCTGACCCTTCTAGGTCGGTACCCCTCCCTGACCCTTCTAGGTCGGTACCCCTCCCTAACCCCAACCCTTCTAGGTCGGTACCCCTCCCCAACCCTTCTAGGTCGGTACCCCTCCCTGACCCTTCTAGGTCGGTACCCCTCCCTGACCCTTCTAGGTCGGTACCCCTCCCTGACCCTTCTAGGTCGGTACCCCTCCCTGACCCTTCTAGGTCGGTACCCCTCCCTAACCCTCCACTGACCCTTCTAGGTCGGTACCCCTCCCTGACCCTTCTAGGTCGGTACCCCTCCCTAACCCTTCTAGGTCGGTACCCCTTCCCAACCCCATCCCTTCTAGGTCGGTACCCCTCCCTAACCCTTCTAGGTCGGTACCCCTCCCTAACCCTTCTAGGTCGGTACCCCTCCCTAACCCTTCTAGGTCGGTACCCCTCCCTGACCCTTCTAGGTTGGTACCCCTACCTGACCCTTCTCCCTGACCCTTCTCGGTCGGTACCCCTCCCTGACCCTTCTAGGTCGGTACCCCTCCATAACCCTTCTAGGTCGGTACCCCTTCCCAACCCCATCACTTCTAGGTTGGTACCCCTCCCTGACCCTTCTAGGTCGGTACCCCTCCCTGACCCTTCTAGGTCGGTACCCCTTCCCAACCCCATCCCTTCTAGGTCGGTACCCCTCCCTGACCCTTCTAGGTCGGTGCCCCTCCCTGACCCTTCTAGGTCGGTACCCCTCCCTAACCCCAACCCTTCCGGGTCGGTACCCCTCCCTAAGCCCAACCCTTCCAGGTCAGTACCCCTCCCTGACCCTTCTAGGTCGGTACCCCTCCCTGACCCTTCTAGGTCGCTACCCCTCCCTCACCCTTCTACGTCGGTACCCCTCCCTGACCCTTCTAGGTCGGTACCCCTCCCTGACCCTTCTAGGTCGGTACCCCTCCCTGACCCTTCTAGGTCGGTACCCCTCCCTGACCCTTCTAGGTTGGTACCCCTCCCTGACCCTTCTCACTGACCCTTCTACGTCGGTACCCCTCCCTGACCCTTCTAGGTCAGTACCCCTCCCTAACCCTTCTAGGTCGGTACCCCTTCCCAACCCCATCCCTTCTAGGTCGGTACCCCTCCCTCGACCCTTCTAGGTCTGTACCCCTCCCTGACCCTTCTAGGTCGGTACCCCTCCCTGACCCTTCTAGGTCGGTACCCCTTCCCAACCCCATCCCTTCTAGGTCGGTACCCCTCCCTGACCCTTCTAGGTCGGTACCCCTCCCTGACCCTTCTAGGTCGGTACACCTCCCTGACCCTTCTAGGTCGGTACCCCTCCCTGACCCTTCTAGGTCGGTACCCCTCCCTGACCCTTCTAGGTCGGTACCCCTCCCTGACCCTTCTAGGTCGGTACCCCTCCCTGACCCTTCTAGGTCAGTACCCCTCCCTGACCCTTCTAGGTCGGTACCCCACCCTAACCCCAACCCTTCTAAGTCAGTAACCCTCCCTAACTACAACCCTTCTAGGTCGGTACCCCTCCCTAACGCTTCTAGGTCGGTACCCCTCCCAACCCTTCTAGGTTGGTACCCCTCCCTAACCCTTCTATGTCGGTACACCTCCCTGACCCTTCTAGGTCGGTACCCCTCCCTAACCTCAACCCTTCCGGGTCGGTACCCCTCCCTAAGCCCAACCCTTCCAGGTCAGTACCCCTCCCTGACCCTTCTAGGTCGGTACCCCTCCCTGACCCTTCTAGGTCGCTACCCCTCCCTGACCCTTCTACGTCGGTACCCCTCCCTGACCCTTCTAGGTCGGTACCCCTCCCTGACCCTTCTAGGTCGGTACCCCTCCCTGACCCTTCTAGGTCGGTACGCCTCCCTGACCCTTCTAGGTCGGTACCCCACCCTAACCCTTCCAGGTCGGTACCCCTCCCTAACCCTTCTAGGTCGGTACCCCTCCCTAACCCTTCTAGGTCGGTACCCCTCCCTGACCCTTCTAGGTTGGTACCCCTACCTGACCTTCTCCATAACCCTTCTAGGTCGGTACCCCACCCTAACCCTTCTAGGTCGGTACCCCACCCTAACCCTTCTAGGTCAGTACCCCTCCCTGACCCTTCTAGGTCGGTACCCCTCCCTGACCCTTCTAGGTCGGTACCCCTCCCCGACCCTTCTAGGTCGGTACCCCTCCCCGACCCTTCTAGGTCAGTACCCCTCCCCGACCCTTCTAGGTCGGTACCCTCCCCGACCTTTCTAGGTCGGTACCCCTCCCCGACCCTTCTAGGTCGGTACCCCTCCCCGACCCTTCTAGGTCGGTAACCCTCCCCGACCCTTCTAGGTCGGTACCCCTCCCCGACCCTTCTAGGTCGGTACCCCTCCCTAACCCCAACCCTTCTAGGTCGGTAACCCTCCCTAACCCTTCTAGGTCAGTACCCCTCCCTAACCCCAACCCTTCTAGGTCAGTACCCCTCCCTAACCCTTCTAGGTCGGTAACCTTCCCTGACCCTTCTAGGTCGGTACCCCTCCCTGACCCTTCTAGGTCGGTACCCCTCCCTGACCCTTCTAGGTCGGTACCCCTCCCTGACCCTTCTAGGTCGGTACCCCTCCCTGACCCTTCTAGGTCGGTACCCCTCCCTGACCCTTCTAGGTCAGTACCCCTCAATGACCCTTCTAGGTCGGTACCCCTCCCTAACCCCAACCCTTCTAAGTCAATACCCCTCCTTAACCCCAACCCTTCTAGGTCGGTACCCCTCCCTAACCCTTCTAGGTCAGTACCCCTCCCTAACCCCAACCCTTCTAGGTCAGTACCCCACCCTAACCCTTCTAGGTCAGTACCCCTCCCGAACCCTTCCAGGTCACTACCCCTCCCTAACCCTTCTAGGTAGGTACCCCTCCCCGACCCTTCTAGGTCGGTACCCCTCCCCGACCCCGACCCTTCCAGGTCGATACACCTCCCCGATCCCAACCCTTCCAGGTCGGTACCCCTCCCTAACCTTTCTAGGTCGATACCCCTCCCTAACCCTTCTTGGTCGGTACCCCTCCCTGACCCTTCTAGGTCGGTACCCCTCCCTGACCCTTCTAGGTCGGTACCCCTCCCTGACCCTTCTAGGTCGGTACCCCTCCCCGACCCTTCTAGGTCGGTACCCCTCCCCGACCCTTCTAGGTCGGTACCCCTCCCTAACCCCAACCCTTCTAGGTCGGTAACCCTCCCTAACCCTTCTAGGTCAGTACCCCTCCCTAACCCCAACCCTTCTAGGTCAGTACCCCTCCCTAACCCTTCTAGGTCGGTACCCTTCCCTGACCCTTCTAGGTCGGTACCGCTCCCTGACCCTTCTAGGTCGGTACCCCTCCCTGACCCTTCTAGGTCGGTACCCCTCCCTGACCCTTCTAGGTCGGTACACCTCCCTGACCCTTCTAGGTCGGTACCCCTCCCTGACCCTTCTAGGTCAGTACCCCTCAATGACCCTTCTAGGTCGGTACCCCTCCCTAACCCCAACCCTTCTAAGTCAGTACCCCTCCGTAACCCCAACCCTTCTAGGTCGGTACCCCTCCCTAACCCTTCTAGGTCGGTACCCCTCCCTAACCCTTCTAGGTCGGTACCCCTTCCCAACCCCATCCCTTCTAGGTTGGTACCCCTCCCTGACCCTTCTAGGTCTGTACCCCTCCCTGACCCTTCTAGGTCGGTACCCCTCCCTGACCCTTCTAGGTCGGTACCCCTTCCCAACCCCATCCCTTCTAGGTCGGTACCCCTCCCTGACCCTTCTAGGTCGGTACCCCTCCCTGACCCTTCTAGGTCGGTACCCCTCCCTGAACCTTCTAGGTCGGTACCCCTCCCCGACCCTTCTAGGTCGGTACCACTCCCCGACCCTTCTAGGTCGGTAACCCTCCCCGACCCTTCTAGGTCGGTACCCCTCCCCGACCCTTCTAGGTCGGTACCCCTCCCTAACCCCAACCCTTCTAGGTCGGTAACCCTCCCTAACCCTTCTAGGTCAGTACCCCTCCCTAACCCCAACCCTTCTAGGTCAGTACCCCTCCCTAACCCTTCTAGGTCGGTACCCTTCCCTGACCCTTCTAGGTCGGTACCCCTCCCTGACCCTTCTAGGTCGGTACCCCTCCCTGACCCTTCTAGGTCGGTACCCCTCCCTGACCCTTCTAGGTCGGTACACCTCCCTGACCCTTCTAGGTCGGTACCCCTCCCTGACCCTTCTAGGTCAGTACCCCTCAATGACCCTTCTAGGTCGGTACCCCTCCCTAACCCCAACCCTTCTAAGTCAGTACCCCTCCGTAACCCCAACCCTTCTAGGTCGGTACCCCTCCCTAACCCTTCTAGGTTGGTACCCCTCCCTAACCCTTCTAGGTCGGTACCCCTACCTGACCCTTCTAGGTTGGTACCCCTCCCTGACCCTTCTAGGTTGGTACCCCTCCCTGACCCTTCTCACTGACCCTTCTAGGTCGGTACCCCTCCCTGACCCTTCTAGGTCAGTACCCCTCCCTAACCCTTCTAGGTCGGTACCCCTTCCCAACCCCATCCCTTCTAGGTTGGTACCCCTCCCTGACCCTTCTAGGTCTGTACCCCTCCCTGACCCTTCTAGGTCGGTACCCCTCCCTAACCCTTCTAGGTCGGTACCCCTCCCTGACCCTTCTAGGTTGGTACCCCTACCTGACCCTTCTCCCTGACCCTTCTCGGTCGGTACCCCTCCCTGACCCTTCTAGGTCGGTACCCCTCCATAACCCTTCTAGGTCGGTACCCCTTCCCAACCCCATCCCTTCTAGGTTGGTACCCCTCCCTGACCCTTCTAGGTCGGTACCCCTCCCTGACCCTTCTAGGTCGGTACCCCTTCCCAACCCCATCCCTTCTAGGTCGGTACCCCTCCCTGACCCTTCTAGGTCGGTGCCCCTCCCTGACCCTTCTAGGTCGGTACCCCTCCCTAACCCCAACCCTTCCGGGTCGGTACCCCTCCCTAAGCCCAACCCTTCCAGGTCAGTACCCCTCCCTGACCCTTCTAGGTCGGTACCCCTCCCTGACCCTTCTAGGTCGCTACCCCTCCCTCACCCTTCTACGTCGGTACCCCTCCCTGACCCTTCTAGGTCGGTACCCCTCCCTGACCCTTCTAGGTCGGTACCCCTCCCTGACCCTTCTAGGTCGGTACCCCTCCCTGACCCTTCTAGGTTGGTACCCCTCCCTGACCCTTCTCAATGACCCTTCTACGTCGGTACCCCTCCCTGACCCTTCTAGGTCAGTACCCCTCCCTAACCCTTCTAGGTCGGTACCCCTTCCCAACCCCATCCCTTCTAGGTTGGTACCCCTCCCTGACCCTTCTAGGTCTGTACCCCTCCCTGACCCTTCTAGGTCGGTACCCCTCCCTGACCCTTCTAGGTCGGTACCCCTTCCCAACCCCATCCCTTCTAGGTCGGTACCCCTCCCTGACCCTTCTAGGTCGGTACCCCTCCCTGACCCTTCTAGGTCGGTACACCTCCCTGACCCTTCTAGGTCGGTACCCCTCCCTGACCCTTCTAGGTCGGTACCCCTCCCTGACCCTTCTAGGTCGGTACCCCTCCCTGACCCTTCTAGGTCGGTACCCCTCCCTGACCCTTCTAGGTCAGTACCCCTCCCTGACCCTTCTAGGTCGGTACCCCACCCTAACCCCAACCCTTCTAAGTCAGTAACCCTCCCTAACTACAACCCTTCTAGGTCGGTACCCCTCCCTAACGCTTCTAGGTCGGTACCCCTCCCAACCCTTCTAGGTTGGTACCCCTCCCTAACCCTTCTATGTCGGTACACCTCCCTGACCCTTCTAGGTCGGTACCCCTCCCTAACCTCAACCCTTCCGGGTCGGTACCCCTCCCTAAGCCCAACCCTTCCAGGTCAGTACCCCTCCATGACCCTTCTAGGTCGGTACCCCTCCCTGACCCTTCTAGGTCGCTACCCCTCCCTGACCCTTCTACGTCGGTACCCCTCCCTGACCCTTCTAGGTCGGTACCCCTCCCTGACCCTTCTAGGTCGGTACCCCTCCCTGACCCTTCTAGGTCGGTACGCCTCCCTGACCCTTCTAGGTCGGTACCCCACCCTAACCCTTCCAGGTCGGTACCCCTCCCTAACCCTTCTAGGTCGGTACCCCTCCCTAACCCTTCTAGGTCGGTACCCCTCCCTGACCCTTCTAGGTTGGTACCCCTACCTGACCTTCTCCATAACCCTTCTAGGTCGGTACCCCACCCTAACCCTTCTAGGTCGGTACCCCACCCTAACCCTTCTAGGTCAGTACCCCTCCCTGACCCTTCTAGGTCGGTACCCCTCCCTGACCCTTCTAGGTCGGTACCCCTCCCCGACCCTTCTAGGTCGGTACCCCTCCCCGACCCTTCTAGGTCAGTACCCCTCCCCGACCCTTCTAGGTCGGTACCCCTCCCCAACCCTTCTAGGTCGGTACCCCTCCCCGACCCTTCTAGGTCGGTAACCCTCCCCGACCCTTCTAGGTCGGTACCCCTCCCCGACCCTTCTAGGTCGGTACCCCTCCCTAACCCCAACCCTTCTAGGTCGGTAACCCTCCCTAACCCTTCTAGGTCAGTACCCCTCCCTAACCCCAACCCTTCTAGGTCAGTACCCCTCCCTAACCCTTCTAGGTCGGTAACCTTCCCTGACCCTTCTAGGTCGGTACCCCTCCCTGACCCTTCTAGGTCGGTACCCCTCCCTGACCCTTCTAGGTCGGTACCCCTCCCTGACCCTTCTAGGTCGGTACCCCTCCCTGACCCTTCTAGGTCGGTACCCCTCCCTGACCCTTCTAGGTCAGTACCCCTCAATGACCCTTCTAGGTCGGTACCCCTCCCTAACCCTTCTAGGTTGGTACCCCTCCCTAACCCTTCTAGGTCGGTACCCCTCCCTAACCCTTCTAGGTTGGTACCCCTCCCTAACCCTTCTAGGTCGGTACCCCCTCCCTGACCCTTCTAGGTTGGTACCCCTCCCTGACCCTTCTAGGTTGGTACCCCTCCCTGACCCTTCTCACTGACCCTTCTAGGTCGGTACCCCTCCCTGACCCTTCTAGGTCAGTACCCCTCCCTGACCCTTCTAGGTCGGTACCCCTTCCCAACCCCATCCCTTCTAGGTCGGTACCCCTCCCTGACCCTTCTAGGTCGGTACCCCTCCCTGACCCTTCTAGGTCGGTACACCTCCCTGACCCTTCTAGGTCGGTACCCCTCCCTGACCCTTCTAGGTCGGTACCCCTCCCTGACCCTTCTAGGTCGGTACCCCTCCCTGACCCTTCTAGGTCAGTACCCCTCCCTGACCCTTCTAGGTCGGTACCCCACCCTAACCCCAACCCTTCTAAGTCAGTAACCCTCCCTAACTACAACCCTTCTAGGTCGGTACCCCTCCCTAACGCTTCTAGGTCGGTACCCCTCCCAACCCTTCTAGGTTGGTACCCCTCCCTAACCCTTCTATGTCGGTACACCTCCCTGACCCTTCTAGGTCGGTACCCCTCCCTAACCTCAACCCTTCCGGGTCGGTACCCCTCCCTAAGCCCAACCCTTCCAGGTCAGTACCCCTCCCTGACCCTTCTAGGTCGGTACCCCTCCCTGACCCTTCTAGGTCGCTACCCCTCCCTGACCCTTCTACGTCGGTACCCCTCCCTGACCCTTCTAGGTCGGTACCCCTCCCTGACCCTTCTAGGTCGGTACCCCTCCCTGACCCTTCTAGGTCGGTACGCCTCCCTGACCCTTCTAGGTCGGTACCCCCACCCTAACCCTTCCAGGTCGGTACCCCTCCCTAACCCTTCTAGGTCGGTACCCCTCCCTAACCCTTCTAGGTCGGTACCCCTCCCTGACCCTTCTAGGTTGGTACCCCTACCTGACCTTCTCCATAACCCTTCTAGGTCGGTACCCCACCCTAACCCTTCTAGGTCGGTACCCCACCCTAACCCTTCTAGGTCAGTACCCCTCCCTGACCCTTCTAGGTCGGTACCCCTCCCTGACCCTTCTAGGTCGGTACCCCTCCCCGACCCTTCTAGGTCGGTACCCCTCCCCGGCCCTTCTAGGTCAGTACCCCTCCCCGACCCTTCTAGGTCGGTACCCTCCCCGACCTTTCTAGGTCGGTACCCCTCCCCGACCCTTCTAGGTCGGTACCCCTCCCCGACCCTTCTAGGTCGGTAACCCTCCCCGACCCTTCTAGGTCGGTACCCCTCCCCGACCCTTCTAGGTCGGTACCCCTCCCTAACCCCAACCCTTCTAGGTCGGTAACCCTCCCTAACCCTTCTAGGTCAGTACCCCTCCCTAACCCCAACCCTTCTAGGTCAGTACCCCTCCCTAACCCTTCTAGGTCGGTAACCTTCCCTGACCCTTCTAGGTCGGTACCCCTCCCTGACCCTTCTAGGTCGGTACCCCTCCCTGACCCTTCTAGGTCGGTACCCCTCCCTGACCCTTCTAGGTCGGTACCCCTCCCTGACCCTTCTAGGTCGGTACCCCTCCCTGACCCTTCTAGGTCAGTACCCCTCAATGACCCTTCTAGGTCGGTACCCCTCCCTAACCCTTCTAGGTTGGTACCCCTCCCTAACCCTTCTAGGTCGGTACCCCTCCCTAACCCTTCTAGGTTGGTACCCCTCCCTAACCCTTCTAGGTCGGTACCCCTCCCTGACCCTTCTAGGTTGGTACCCCTCCCTGACCCTTCTAGGTTGGTACCCCTCCCTGACCCTTCTCACTGACCCTTCTAGGTCGGTACCCCTCCCTGACCCTTCTAGGTCAGTACCCCTCCCTAACCCTTCTAGGTCGGTACCCCTTCCCAACCCCATCCCTTCTAGGTTGGTACCCCTCCCTGACCCTTCTAGGTCTGTACCCCTCCCTGACCCTTCTAGGTCGGTACCCCTCCCTGACCCTTCTAGGTCGGTACCCCTTCCCAACCCCATCCCTTCTAGGTCGGTACCCCTCCCTGACCCTTCTAGGTCGGTACCCCTCCCTGACCCTTCTAGGTCGGTACCCCTCCCTGACCCTTCTAGGTCGGTACCCCTCCCCAACCCTTCTAGGTCGGTACCCCTCCCCGACCCTTCTAGGTCGGTAACCCTCCCCGACCCTTCTAGGTCGGTACCCCTCCCTAACCCCAACCCTTCTAGGTCGGTAACCCTCCCTAACCCTTCTAGGTCAGTACCCCTCCCTAACCCCAACCCTTCTAGGTCAGTACCCCTCCCTAACCCTTCTAGGTCGGTACCCTTCCCTGACCCTTCTAGGTCGGTACCCCTCCCTGACCCTTCTAGGTCGGTACCCCTCCCTGACCCTTCTAGGTCGGTACCCCTCCCTGACCCTTCTAGGTCGGTACACCTCCCTGACCCTTCTAGGTCGGTACCCTTCCCTGACCCTTCTAGGTCAGTACCCCTCAATGACCCTTCTAGGTCGGTACCCCTCCCTAACCCCAACCCTTCTAAGTCAGTACCCCTCCGTAACCCCAACCCTTCTAGGTCGGTACCCCTCCCTAACCCTTCTAGGTTGGTACCCCTCCCTAACCCTTCTAGGTCGGTACCCCTCCCTGACCCTTCTAGGTTGGTACCCCTCCCTGACCCTTCTAGGTTGGTACCCCTCCCTGACCCTTCTCACTGACCCTTCTAGGTCGGTACCCCTCCCTGACCCTTCTAGGTCAGTACCCCTCCCTAACCCTTCTAGGTCGGTACCCCTTCCCAACCCCATCCCTTCTAGGTTGGTACCCCTCCCTGACCCTTCTAGGTCTGTACCCCTCCCTGACCCTTCTAGGTCGGTACCCCTCCCTGACCCTTCTAGGTCGGTACCCCTTCCCAACCCCATCCCTTCTAGGTCGGTACCCCTCCCTGACCCTTCTAGGTCGGTACCCCTCCCTGACCCTTCTAGGTCGGTACCCCTCCCTGACCCTTCTAGGTCGGTACCCCTTCCCAACCCCATCCCTTCTAGGTCGGTACCCCTCCCTGACCCTTCTAGGTCGGTGCCCCTCCCTGACCCTTCTAGGTCGGTACCCCTCCCTAACCCCAACCCTTCCGGGTCGGTACCCCTCCCTAAGCCCAACCCTTCCAGGTCAGTACCCCTCCCTGACCCTTCTAGGTCGGTACCCCTCCCTGACCCTTCTAGGTCGCTACCCCTCCCTCACCCTTCTACGTCGGTACCCCTCCCTGACCCTTCTAGGTCGGTACCCCTCCCTGACCCTTCTAGGTCGGTACCCCTCCCTGACCCTTCTAGGTCGGTACCCCTCCCTGACCCTTCTAGGTCGGTACCCCTCCCTGACCCTTCTAGGTTGGTACCCCTCCCTGACCCTTCTCACTGACCCTTCTACGTCGGTACCCCTCCCTGACCCTTCTAGGTCAGTACCCCTCCCTAACCCTTCTAGGTCGGTACCCCTTCCCAACCCCATCCCTTCTAGGTTGGTACCCCTCCCTGACCCTTCTAGGTCTGTACCCCTCCCTGACCCTTCTAGGTCGGTACCCCTCCCTGACCCTTCTAGGTCGGTACCCCTTCCCAACCCCATCCCTTCTAGGTCGGTACCCCTCCCTGACCCTTCTAGGTCGGTACCCCTCCCTAACCCTTCTTGGTCGGTACCCCTCCCTGACCCTTCTAGGTCGGTACCCCTCCCTGACCCTTCTAGGTCGGTACCCCTCCCTGACCCTTCTAGGTCGGTACCCCTCCCCGACCCTTCTAGGTCAGTACCCCTCCCCGACCCTTCTAGGTCGGTACCCTCCCCGACCTTTCTAGGTCTGTACCCCTCCCCGACCCTTCTAGGTCGGTACCCCTCCCCGACCCTTCTAGGTCGGTAACCCTCCCCGACCCTTCTAGGTCGGTACCCCTCCCCGACCCTTCTAGGTCGGTACCCCTCCCTAACCCCAACCCTTCTAGGTCGGTAACCCTCCCTAACCCTTCTAGGTCAGTACCCCTCCCTAACCCCAACCCTTCTAGGTCAGTACCCCTCCCTAACCCTTCTAGGTCGGTACCCCTCCCTGACCCTTCTAGGTCGGTACCCCTCCCTGACCCTTCTAGGTCGGTACCCCTCCCTGACCCTTCTAGGTCGGTACACCTCCCTGACCCTTCTAGGTCGGTACCCCTCCCTGACCCTTCTAGGTCAGTACCCCTCAATGACCCTTCAAGGTCGGTACCCCTCCCTAACCCCAACCCTTCTAAGTCAGTAACCCTCCGTAACCCCAACCCTTCTAGGTCGGTACCCCTCCCTAACCCTTCTAGGTTGGTACCCCTCCATAACCCTTCTAGGTCGGTACCCCTCCCTGACCCTTCTAGGTTGGTACCCCTCCCTGACCCTTCTAGGTTGGTACCCCTCCCTGACCCTTCTCACTGACCCTTCTAGGTCGGTACCCCTCCCTGACCCTTCTAGGTCAGTACCCCTCCCTAACCCTTCTAGGTCGGTACCCCTTCCCAACCCCATCCCTTCTAGGTTGGTACCCCTCCCTGACCCTTCTAGGTCTGTACCCCTCCCTGACCCTTCTAGGTCGGTACCCCTTCCCAACCCCATCCCTTCTAGGTCGGTACCCCTCCCTGACCCTTCTAGGTCGGTACCCCTCCCTGACCCTTCTAGGTCGGTACCCCTCCCTGACCCTTCTAGGTCGGTACCCCTCCCTGACTCTTCTAGGTCGGTACCCCTCCCCGACCCTTTTAGGTCGGTACCCCTCCCCGACCCTTCTAGGTCGGTAACCCTCCCCGACCCTTCTAGGTCGGTACCCCTCCCCGACCCTTCTAGGTCGGTACCCCTCCCTAACCCCAACCCTTCTAGGTCGGTAACCCTCCCTAACCCTTCTAGGTCAGTACCCCTCCCTAACCCCAACCCTTCTAGGTCAGTACCCCTCCCTAACCCTTCTAGGTCGGTACCCTTCCCTGACCCTTCTAGGTCGGTACCCCTCCCTGACCCTTCTAGGTCGGTACCCCTCCCTGACCCTTCTAGGTCGGTACCCCTCCCTGACCCTTCTAGGTCGGTACACCTCCCTGACCCTTCTAGGTCGGTACCCCTCCCTGACCCTTCTAGGTCAGTACCCCTCAATGACCCTTCTAGGTCGGTACCCCTCCCTAACCCCAACCCTTCTAAGTCAGTACCCCTCCGTAACCCCAACCCTTCTAGGTCGGTACCCCTCCCTAACCCTTCTAGGTTGGTACCCCTCCCTAACCCTTCTAGGTCGGTACCCCTCCCTGACCCTTCTAGGTTGGTACCCCTCCCTGACCCTTCTAGGTTGGTACCCCTCCCTGACCCTTCTCACTGACCCTTCTAGGTCGGTACCCCTCCCTGACCCTTCTAGGTCAGTACCCCTCCCTAACCGTTCTAGGTCGGTACCCCTTCCCAACCCCATCCCTTCTAGGTTGGTACCCCTCCCTGACCCTTCTAGGTCTGTACCCCTCCCTGACCCTTCTAGGTCGGTACCCCTTCCCAACCCCATCCCTTCTAGGTCGGTACCCCTCCCTGACCCTTCTAGGTCGGAACCCCTCCCTGACCCTTCTAGGTCGGTACCCCTCCCCGACCCTTCTAGGTCGGTACCCCTCCCCGACCCTTCTAGGTCGGTACCCTCCCCGACCCTTCTAGGTCGGTACCCCTCCCCGACCCTTCTAGGTCTGTACCCCTCCCCGACCCTTCTAGGTCGGTACCCCTCCCCGACCCTTCTAGGTCGGTAACCCTCCCCGACCCTTCTAGGTCGGTACCCCTCCCTAACCCCGACCCTTCTAGGTCGGTACCCCTCCCTAACCCTTCTAGGTCGCTACCCCTCCCTAACTCCTCTAGGTCGGTACCCCTCCCTGACCCTTCTAGGTCGGTACCCCTCCCTGACCCTTCTAGGTCGGTGCCCCTCCCTGACCCTTGTAGGTCGGTACCCCTCCCTAACCCCAACCTTTCCGGGTCGGTACCCCTCCCTGACCCTTCTAGGTCAGTACCCCTCCCTGACCCTTCTAGGTCGGTACCCCTCCCTGACCCTTCTAGGTCGCTACCCCTCCCTGACCCTTCTACGTCGGTACCCCTCCCTGACCCTTCTAGGTCGGTAACCCTCCCTGACCCTTCTAGGTCGGTACCCCTACCTGACCCTTCTAGGTCGGTACCCCTCCCTGACCCTTCTAGGTCGGTACCCCTCCATGACCCTTCTAGGTCGGTACCCCTTCCCAACCCCATCCCTTCTAGGTTGGTACCCCTCCCTGACCCTTCTAGGTCGGTACCCCTCCCTGACCCTTCTAGGTCGGTACCCCTTCCCAACCCCATCCCTTCTAGGTCGGTACCCCTCCCTAACCCCAACCCTTCTAAGTCAGTACCCCTCCCTAACCCCAACCCTTCTAGGTCGGTACCCCTCCCTAACCCTTCTAGGTCGGTACCCCTCCCTGACCCTTCTAGGTTGGTACCCCTACCTGACCCTTCTCCCTGACCCTTCTAGGTCGGTACCCCTCCCTGACCCTTCTAGGTCGGTACCCCTCCATAACCCTTCTAGGTCGGTACCCCTTCCCAACCCCATCCCTTCTAGGTTGGTACCCCTCCCTGACCCTTCTAGGTCGGTACCCCTCCCTGACCCTTCTAGGTCGGTACCCCTTCCCAACCCCATCCCTTCTAGGTCGGTACCCCTCCCTGACCCTTCTAGGTTGGTGCCCCTCCCTGACCCTTCTAGGTCGGTACCCCTCCCTAACCCCAACCCTTCCGGGTCGTTACCCCTCCCTAAGCCCAACCCTTCCAGGTCAGTACCCCTCCCTGACCCTTCTAGGTCGGTACCCCTCCCTGACCCTTCTAGGTCGCTACCCCTCCCTGACCCTTCTACGTCAGTACCCCTCCCTGACCCTTCTAGGTCGGTACCCCTCCCTGACCCTTCTAGGTCGGTACCCCTCCCTGACCCTTCTAGGTTGGTACCCCTCCCTGACCCTTCTCACTGACCCTTCTAGGTCGGTACCCCTCCCTGACCCTTCTAGGTCAGTACCCCTCCCTAACCCTTCTAGGTCGGTACCCCCTTCCCAACCCCATCCCTTCTAGGTTGGTACCCCTCCCTGACCCTTCTAGGTCTGTACCCCTCCCTGACCCTTCTAGGTCGGTACCCCTCCCTGACCCTTCTAGGTCGGTACCCCTTCCCAACCCCATCCCTTCTAGGTCGGTACCCCTCCCTGACCCTTCTAGGTCGGTACCCCTCCCTGACCCTTCTAGGTCGGTACCCCTCCCCGACCCTTCTAGGTCGGTACCCCTCCCCGACCCTTCTAGGTCGGTACCCTCCCCGACCCTTCTAGGTCGGTACCCCTCCCCGACCCTTCTAGGTCGGTAACCCTCCCCGACCCTTCTAGGTCGGTACCCCTCCCGAACCTTCTAGGTCGGTACCCCTCCCTAACCCCGACCCTTCTAGGTCGGTACCCCTCCCTAACCCTTCTAGGTCGCTACCCCTCCCTAACTCCTCTAGGTCGGTACCCCTCCCTGACCCTTCTAGGTCGGTGCCCCTCCCTGACCCTTCTAGGTCGGTACCCCTCCCTACCCCAACCCTTCCGGGTCGGTACCCCTCCCTAAGTCCAACCCTTCTAGGTCGCTACCCCTCCCTGACCCTTCTAGGTCGGTACCCCTCCCTGACCCTTCTAGGTCGCACCCCTCCCTGACCCTTCTACGTCGGTACCCCTCCCTGACCCTTCTAGGTCGGTACCCCTCCCTGACCCTTCTAGGTCGGTACCCCTACCTGACCCTTCTAGGTCGGTACCCCTCCGTGACCCTTCTAGGTCGATACCCCTCCCTGACCCTTCTAGGTCGGTACCCCTTCCCAACCCCATCCCTTCTAGGTCGGTACCCCTCCCTGACCCTTCTAGGTCGGTACCCCTCCCTGACCCTTCTAGGACGGTACCCCTTCCCAACCCCATCCCTTCTAGGTCGGTACCCCTCCCTGACCCTTCTAGGTCGGTACCCCTCCCTAACCCCAACCCTTCTAAGTCAGTACCCCTCCCTAACCCCAACACTTCTAGATCGGTACCCCTCCCTAACCCTTCTAGGTCGGTACCCCTCCCTGACCCTTCTATGTTGGTACCCCTACCTGACCCTTCTCCCTGACCCTTCTCGGTCGGTACCCCTCCCTGACCCTTCTAGGTCGGTACCAATCCATAACCCTTCTAGGTCGGTACCCCTTCCCAACCCCATCCCTTCTAGGTTGGTACCCCTCCCTGACCCTTCTAGGTCGGTACCCCTCCCTGACCCTTCTAGGTCGGTACCCCTTCCCAACCCCATCCCTTCTAGGTCGGTACCCCTCCCTGACCCTTCTAGGTCGGTGCCCCTCCCTGACCCTTCTAGGTCGGTACCCCTCCCTAACCCCAACCCTGCCAGGTCGGTACCCCTCCCTAAGCCCAAGCCTTCCAGGTCAGTACCCCTCCCTGACCCTTCTAGGTCGGTACCCCTCCCTGACCCTTCTAGGTCGCTACCCCACCCTGACCATTCTACGTCAGTACCCCTCCCTGACCCTTCTAGGTGGGTACCCCTCCCTGACCCTTCTAGGTCGGTACCCCTCCCTGACCCTTCTAGGTCGGTACCCCTCCCTGACCCTTCTAGGTCGGTACCCCTCCCTGACCCTTCTAGGTTGGTACCCCTACCTGACCCTTCTCCCTGACCCTTCTCGGTCGGTACCCCTCCCTGACCCTTCTAGGTAGGTACCCCTCCCTAACCCTTCTAGGTCGGTACCCCTTCCCAACCCCATCCCTTCTAGGTTGGTACCCCTCCCTGACCCTTCTAGGTCGGTACCCCTCCCTGACCCTTCTAGGTCGGTACCCATTCCCAACCCCATCCCTTCTAGGTCGGTACCCCTCCCTGACCCTTCTAGGTCGGTGCCCCTCCCTGACCCTTCTAGGTCGGTACCCCTCCCTAACCCCAACCCTTCCGGGTCGGTACCCCTCCCTAAGCCCAACCCTTCCAGGTCAGTACCCCTCCCTGACCCTTCTAGGTCGGTACCCCTCCCTGACCCTTCTAGGTCGCTACCCCTCCCTGACCCTTCTACGTCGGTACCCCTCCCTGACCCTTCTAGGTCGGTACACCTCCCTGACCCTTCTAGGTCGGTACCCCTCCCTGACCCTTCTAGGTCGGTACCCCTCCCTGACCCTTCTAGGTCGGTACCCCTCCCTAACCCTTCTAGGTCGGTACCCCACCCTAACCCTTCCAGGTCGGTACCCCTCCCTACCCTTCTAGGTCGGTACCTCTCCCTAACCCTTCTAGGTCGGTACCCCTCCCTAACCCTTCTAGGTCGGTACCCCTCCCTGACCCTTCTAGGTTGGTACCCCTACCTGACCCTTCTCCCTGACCCTTCTAGGTCGGTACCCCTCCCTGACCCTTCTAGGTCGGTACCCCTCCCTAACCCTTCTAGGTCGGTACCCCATCCCAACCCCATCCCTTCTAGGTTGGTACCCTTCCCTGACCCTTCTAGGTCGGTACCCCTCCCCTCCCCTTCTAGGTCGGTACCCCTCCCTGACCCTTCTAGGTCGGTACCCCTTCCCAACCCCATCCCTTCTAGGTCGGTACCCCTCCCTGACCCTTCTAGGTCGGTACCCCTCCCTAAGCCCAACCCTTCCAGGTCAGTACCCCTCCCTAAGCCCAACCCTTCCATGTCAGTACCCCACCCTAACCCTTCTAGGACGGTACCCCACCCTAACCCTTCTAGGTCGGTACCCCACCCTAACCCTTCTAGGTCAGTACCCCTCCCTAACCCTTCTAGGTCGGTACCCCACCCTAACCCTTCTAGGTCAGTACCCCTCCCCAACCCTTCCAGGTCGGTACACCTCCCCGATCCCAACCCTTCCAGGTCGGTACCCCTCCCTAACCTTTCTAGGTCGATACCCCTCCCTAACCCTTCTTGGTCGGTACCCCTCCCTGACCCTTCTAGGTCGGTACCCCTCCCTGACCCTTCTAGGTCGGTACCCCTCCCCGACCCTTCTAGGTCGGTACCCTCCCCGACCGTTCTAGGTCGGTACCCCTCCCCGACTGTTCTAGGTCGGTACCCCTCCCCGACCCTTCTAGGTCGGTACCCCTCCCCGACCCTTCTATGTCGGTAACCCTCCCCGACCCTTCTAGGTCGGTACCCCTCCCTAACCCCAACCCTTCTAGGTCGGTAACCCTCCCTAACCCCAACCCTTCTAGGTCGGTAACCCTCCCTAACCCTTCTAGGTCTTTACCCCTCCCTAACCCCAACCCTTCTAGGTCAGTACCCCTCCCTAACCCTTCTAGGTCGCTACCCCTCCCTAACCCTTCTAGGTCGGTACCCCTCCCTGACCCTTCTAGGTCGGTACCCCTCCCTGAACCTTCTAGGTCGGTACCCCTCCCTGACCCTTCTAGGTCGGTACACCTCCCTGACCCTTCTAGGTCGGTACCCCTCCCTGACCCTTCTAGGTCGGTACCCCTCCCTGACCCTTCTAGGTCGGTACCCCTCCCTGACCCTTCTAGGTCGGTACTCCTCCCTAACCCCAACCCTTCTAAGTCGGTAACCCTCCCTAACCCCAACCCTTCTAGGTCGGTACCACTCCCTAACCCTTCTAGGTTGGTACCCCTCCCTAACCCTTCTAGGTCGGTACCCCTCCCTGACCCTTCTAGGTTGGTACCCCTCCCTGACCCTTCTCACTGACCCTTCTAGGTCGGTACCCCTCCCTGACCCTTCTAGGTCAGTACCCCTCCCTAACCCTTCTAGGTCGGTACCCCTTCCCATCCCCATCTCTTCTAGGTTGGTACCCCTCCCTGACTTTCTAGGTCTGTACCCCTCCCTGACCCTTCTAGGTCGGTACCCCTCCCTGACCCTTCTAGGTCGGTACCCCTTCCCAACCCCATCCCTTCTAGGTCGGTACCCCTCCCTGACCCTTCTAGGTCGGTACCCCTCCCTGACCCTTCTAGGTCGGTACCCCTCCCTGTCCCTTCTAGGTCGGTACCCCTCCCCGACCCTTCTAGGTCGGTACCCCTCCCCGACCCTTCTAGGTCGGTACCCTCTCCGACCCTTCTAGGTCGGTACCCCTCCCAGAACCTTCTAGGTCGGTACCCCTCCCCGACCCTTCTAGGTCGGTACCCCTCCCCGACCCGTCTAGGTCGGTAACCCTCCCCGACCCTTCTAGGTCGGTAACCCTCCCCGACCCTTCTAGGTCGGTACCCCTCCCCGACCCTTCTAGGTCGGTACCCCTCCCCGACCCTTCTAGGTCGGTACCCCTCCCCGACCCTTCTAGGTCGGTACCCCTCCCTAACCCCAACCCTTCTAGGTCGGTACCCCTCCCTAACCCTTCTAGGTCGCTACCCCTCCCTAACTCCTCTAGGTCGGTACCCCTCCCTGACCCTTCTAAGTCGGTACCTCTCCCTGACCCTTCTAGGTCGGTACCCCTCCCTGACCCTTCTAGGTCGGTACCCCTCCCTGACCCTTCTAGGTCGGTACCCCTCCCTAACCCTTCTAGGTCGGTACCCCTCCCTAACCCTTCTAGGTCGGTACCCCTCCCTGACCCTTCTAGGTTGGTACCCCTCCCTGACCCTTCTCACTGACCCTTCTAGGTCAGTACCCCACCATGACCCTTCTAGGTCGGTACCCCTTCCCAACCCCATCCCTTCTAGGTCGGTACCCCTCCCTGACCCTTCTAGGTCGGTACCCCTCTCTGACCCTTCTAGGTCGGTACCCCTCCCAGACCCTTCTAGGTCGGTACCCCTCCCCGACCCTTCTAGTTCGGTACCCTCCCTGAACCTTCTAGGTCGGTACCCCTCCCTGACCCTTCTAGGTCGGTACCCCTCCCTAACCCCAACCCTTCTAGGTCGGTACCCCTCCCTAACCCTTCTGGGTCGGTACCCCTCCCTAACCCTTCTAGGTCGGTACCCCTCCCTGACCCTTCTAGGTCGGTACCCCTTCCCAACCCCATCCCTTCTAGGTTGGTACCCCTCCCTGACCCTTCTAGGTCGGTGCCCCTCCCTGACCCTTCTAGGTCGGTACCCCTCCCTAACCCCAACCCTTCCGGGTCGGTACCCCTCCCTAAGCCCAACCCTTCCAGGTCAGTACCCCTCCCCGACCCTTCTAGGTCGGTACCCTCCCCGACCCTTCTAGGTCGGTACCCCTCCCCGACGCTTCTAGGTCGGTACCACTCCCCGACCCTTCTAGGTCGGTAACCCTCCCCGACCCTTCTAGGTCGGTACCCCTCCCCGACCCTTCTAGGTCGGTACCCCTCCCTAACCCCAACCCTTCTAGGTCGGTAACCCTCCCTAACCCTTCTAGGTCAGTACCCCTCCCTAACCCCAACCCTTCTAGGTCGGTACCCCTCCCTAACCCTTCTAGGTCGGTACCCCTCCCTAACCCTTCTGGGTCGGTACCCCTCACCAACCATTCTAGGTCGGTACCCCTCCCTGACCCTTCTAGGTTTTGTACCCCTCCCTGACCCTTCTAGGTCGGTACCCCTCCCTGACCCTTCTAGGTCGGTACCCCTCCCTGACCCTTCTAGGTCGGTACCCCTCCCTAACCCCAACCCTTCTAGGTCGGTACCCCTCCCTAACCCTTCTAGGTCGGTACCCCTCCCTAACCCTTCTGGGTCGGTACCCCTCACCAACCATTCTAGGTCGGTACCCCCCGACCCTTCTAGGTCGGTACCCCTCCCTGACCCTTCTAGGTTTTGTACCCCTCCCTGACCCTTCTAGGTCGGTACCCCTCCCTGACCCTTCTAGGTCGGTACCCCTCCCTAACCCCAACCCTTCTAGGTCGGTACCCCTCCCTAACCCTTCTAGGTCGGTACCCCTCCCTAACCCTTCTAGGTCGGTACCCCTCGCTGACCCTTCTAGGTTGGTACCCCTACCTGACCCTTCTCCCTGACCCTTCTAGGTCGGTACCCCTCCCTGACCCTTCTAGGTCGGTACCCCTCCCTAACCCTTCTAGGTCGGTACCCCTTCCCAACCCCATCCCTTCTAGGTTGGTACCCCTCCCTGACCCTTCTAGGTCGTTACCCCTCCCTGACCCTTCTAGGTCGGTAACCCTCCCTGACCCTTCTAGGTCGGTACCCCTTCCCAACCCCATCCCTTCTAGGTCGGTACCCCTCCCTGACCCTTCTAGGTCGGTGCCCCTCCCTGACCCTTCTAGGTCGGTACCCCTCCCTAAGCCCAACCCTTCCAGGTCAGTTCCCCTCCCTGACCCTTCTAGGTCGGTACCCCTTCCCAACCCCATCCCTTCTAGGTCGGTACCCCTCCCTGACCCTTCTAGGTCGGTGCCCCTCCCTGACCCTTCTAGGTCGGTACCCCTCCCTAAGCCCAACCCTTCCAGGTCAGTTCCCCTCCCTGACCCTTCTAGGTCGGTACCCCTCCCTGACCCTTCTAGGTCGGTACCCCTCCCTGACCCTTCTAGGTCGGTACCCCTCCCTAACCCTTCTAGGTCGGTACCCCACCCTAACCCTTCCAGGTCGGTACCCCTCCCTAACCCTTCTAGGTCAGTACCCCTCCCTAACCCTTCTAGGTCGGTACCCCTCCCTGACCCTTCTAGGTTGGTACCCCTACCTGACCCTTCTCCCTGACCCTTCTAGGTCGGTACCCCTCCCTAACCCCAACCCTTCTAGGTCGGTACCCCTCCCTAACCCTTCTAGGTCGGTACCCCTCCCTAACCCTTCTAGGTCGGTACCCCTCCCTAACCCTTCTAGGTCGGTACCGCTCCCTGACCCTTCTAGATTGGTACCCCTACCTGACCCTTCTCCCTGACCCTTCTAGGTCGGTACCCCTCCTTGACCCTTCTAGGTCAGTACCCCTCCCTGACCCTTCTAGGTCGGTACCCCTCCCTGACCCTTCTTTGTCGGTACCCCTCCCTGACTCTTCTAGGTCGGTACCCCTCCCTGACCCTTCTAGGTCGGTACCCCTCCCTGACCCTTCTAGGTCGGTACCCCTCCCTGACCCTTCTAGGTCGGTACCCCTCCCTGACCCTTCTAGGTCGGTACCCCTCCCTGACCCTTCTAGGTCGGTACCCCTTCCCAACCCCATCCCTTCTAGGTCGGTACCCCTCCCCGACCCTTCTAGGTCGGTACCCCTCCCCGACCCTTCTAGGTCGGTAACCCTCCCCGACCCTTCTAGGTCGGTACCCCTCCCCGACCCTTCTAGGTCGGTACCCCTCCCTGACCCTTCTAGGTCGGTGCCCCTCCCTGACCCTTCTAGGTCGCTACCCCTCCCTAACCCCAACCCTTCCGGGTCGGTACCCCTCCCTAAGCCCAACCCTTCCAGGTCAGTACCCCTCCCCGACCCTTCTAGGTCGGTACCCTATCCAACCCTTCTAGGTCGGTATCCCTCCCCGACGCTTCTAGGTCGGTACCCCTCCCCGACCCTTCTAGGTTGGTAACCCTCCCCGACCCTTCTAGGTCGGAACCCCTCCCCGACCCTTCTAGGTCGGTACCCCTCCCTAACCCCAACCCTTCTAGGTCGGTAACCCTCCCTAACCCTTCTAGGTCAGTACCCCTCCCTAACCCCAACCCTTCTAGGTCGTTACCCCTCCCTAACTCCTCTAGGTCGGTACCCCTCCCTGACCCTTCTAGGTCGGTACCCCTCCCTGACCCTTCTAGGTCGGTACCCCTCCCTGACCCTTCTAGGTTGGTACCCCTCCCTGACCCTTCTAGGTCGGTACCCCTCCCTGACCCTTCTAGGTCGGTACCCCTCCCTGACCCTTCTAGGTCGGTACCCCTCCCTAACCCTTCTAGGTTGGTACCCCTCCCTAACCCTTCTAGGTCGGTACCCCTCCCTGACCCTTCTAGGTTGGTACCCCTCCCTGACCCTTCTCACTGACCCGTCTAGGTCGGTACCCCTCCCTGACCCTTCTAGGTCGGTACCCCTTCCCAACCCCATCCCTTCTAGGTCGGTACCCCTCCCTGACCCTTCTAGGTCGGTACCCCTCTCTGACCCTTCTAGGTCGGTACCCCTCCCTGACCCTTCTAGGTCGGTACCCCTCCCCGACCCTTCTAGGTCGGTACCCCTCCCTGACCCTTCTAGGTCGGTACCCCTCCCTAACCCCAACCCTTCTAGGTCGGTACCCCTCCCTAACCCTTCTAGGTCGGTACCCCTCCCTAACCCTTCTGGGTCGGTACCCCTCACCAACCATTCTAGGTCGGTACCCCCCGACCCTTCTAGGTCGGTACCCCTCCCTGACCCTTCTAGGTTTTGTACCCCTCCCTGACCCTTCTAGGTCGGTACCCCTCCCTGACCCTTCTAGGTCGGTACCCCTCCCTAACCCCAACCCTTCTAGGTCGGTACCCCTCCCTAACCCTTCTAGGTCGGTACCCCTCCCTAACCCTTCTAGGTCGGTACCCCTCGCTGACCCTTCTAGGTTGGTACCCCTACCTGACCCTTCTCCCTGACCCTTCTAGGTCGGTACCCCTCCCTGACCCTTCTAGGTCGGTACCCCTCCCTAACCCTTCTAGGTCGGTACCCCTTCCCAACCCCATCCCTTCTAGGTTGGTACCCCTCCCTGACCCTTCTAGGTCGTTACCCCTCCCTGACCCTTCTAGGTCGGTAACCCTCCCTGACCCTTCTAGGTCGGTACCCCTTCCCAACCCCATCCCTTCTAGGTCGGTACCCCTCCCTGACCCTTCTAGGTCGGTACCCCTCCCTAAGCCCAACCCTTCCAGGTCAGTACCCCTCCCTGACCCTTCTAGGTCGGTACCCCTCCCTGACCCTTCTAGGTCGGTACCCCTCCCTGACCCTTCTAGGTCGGTACCCCTCCCTGACCCTTCTAGGTCGGTACCCCTCCCTAACCCTTCTAGGTTGGTACCCCACCCTAACCCTTCCAGGTCGGTACCCCTCCCTAACCCTTCTAGGTCAGTACCCCTCCCTAACCCTTCTAGGTCGGTACCCCTCCCTGACCCTTCTAGGTTGGTACCCCTACCTGACCCTTCTCCCTGACCCTTCTAGGTCGGTACCCCTCCCTAACCCCAACCCTTCTAGGTCGGTACCCCTCCCTAACCCTTCTAGGTCGGTACCCCTCCCTAACCCTTCTAGGTCGGTACCCCTCCCTAACCCTTCTAGGTCGGTACCGCTCCCTGACCCTTCTAGATTGGTACCCCTACCTGACCCTTCTCCCTGACCCTTCTAGGTCGGTACCCCTCCTTGACCCTTCTAGGTCGGTACCCCTCCCTGACCCTTCTAGGTCGGTACCCCTCCCTGACCCTTCTTTGTCGGTACCCCTCCCTGACTCTTCTAGGTCGGTACCCCTCCCTGACCCTTCTAGGTCGGTACCCCTCCCTGACCCTTCTAGGTCGGTACCCCTCCCTGACCCTTCTAGGTCGGTACCCCTCCCTGACCCTTCTAGGTCGATACCCCTTCCCAACCCCATCCCTTCTAGGTCGGTACCCCTCCCCGACCCTTCTAGGTCGGTACCCCTCCCCGACCCTTCTAGGTCGGTAACCCTCCCCGACCCTTCTAGGTCGGTACCCCTCCCCGACCCTTCTAGGTTGGTACCCCTCCCTGACCCTTCTAGGTCGGTGCCCCTCCCTGACCCTTCTAGGTCGCTACCCCTCCCTAACCCCAACCCTTCCGGGTCGGTACCCCTCCCTAAGCCCAACCCTTCCAGGTCAGTACCCCTCCCCGACCCTTCTAGGTCGGTACCCTATCCAACCCTTCTAGGTCGGTATCCCTCCCCGACGCTTCTAGGTCGGTACCCCTCCCCGACCCTTCTAGGTTGGTAACCCTCCCCGACCCTTCTAGGTCGGAACCCCTCCCCGACCCTTCTAGGTCGGTACCCCTCCCTAACCCCAACCCTTCTAGGTCGGTAACCCTCCCTAACCCTTCTAGGTCAGTACCCCTCCCTAACCCCAACCCTTCTAGGTCGTTACCCCTCCCTAACTCCTCTAGGTCGGTACCCCTCCCTGACCCTTCTAGGTCGGTACCCCTCCCTGACCCTTCTAGGTCGGTACCCCTCCCTGACCCTTCTAGGTTGGTACCCCTCCCTGACCCTTCTAGGTCGGTACCCCTCCCTGACCCTTCTAGGTCGGTACCCCTCCCTGACCCTTCTAGGTCGGTACCCCTCCCTAACCCTTCTAGGTTGGTACCCCTCCCTAACCCTTCTAGGTCGGTACCCCTCCCTAACCCTTCTGGGTCGGTACCCCTCACCAACCATTCTAGGTCGGTACCCCCCGACCCTTCTAGGTCGGTACCCCTCCCTGACCCTTCTAGGTTTTGTACCCCTCCCTGACCCTTCTAGGTCGGTACCCCTCCCTGACCCTTCTAGGTCGGTACCCCTCCCTAACCCCAACCCTTCTAGGTCGGTACCCCTCCCTAACCCTTCTAGGTCGGTACCCCTCCCTAACCCTTCTAGGTCGGTACCCCTCGCTGACCCTTCTAGGTTGGTACCCCTACCTGACCCTTCTCCCTGACCCTTCTAGGTCGGTACCCCTCCCTGACCCTTCTAGGTCGGTACCCCTCCCTAACCCTTCTAGGTCGGTACCCCTTCCCAACCCCATCCCTTCTAGGTTGGTACCCCTCCCTGACCCTTCTAGGTCGTTACCCCTCCCTGACCCTTCTAGGTCGGTAACCCTCCCTGACCCTTCTAGGTCGGTACCCCTTCCCAACCCCATCCCTTCTAGGTCGGTACCCCTCCCTGACCCTTCTAGGTCGGTACCCCTCCCTAAGCCCAACCCTTCCAGGTCAGTACCCCTCCCTGACCCTTCTAGGTCGGTACCCCTCCCTGACCCTTCTAGGTCGGTACCCCTCCCTGACCCTTCTAGGTCGGTACCCCTCCCTGACCCTTCTAGGTCGGTACCCCTCCCTAACCCTTCTAGGTTGGTACCCCACCCTAACCCTTCCAGGTCGGTACCCCTCCCTAACCCTTCTAGGTCAGTACCCCTCCTTAACCCTTCTAGGTCGGTACCCCTCCCTGACCCTTCTAGGTTGGTACCCCTACCTGACCCTTCTCCCTGACCCTTCTAGGTCGGTACCCCTCCCTAACCCCAACCCTTCTAGGTCGGTACCCCTCCCTAACCCTTCTAGGTCGGTACCCCTCCCTAACCCTTCTAGGTCGGTACCCCTCCCTAACCCTTCTAGGTCGGTACCGCTCCCTGACCCTTCTAGATTGGTACCCCTACCTGACCCTTCTCCCTGACCCTTCTAGGTCGGTACCCCTCCTTGACCCTTCTAGGTCGGTACCCCTCCCTGACCCTTCTAGGTCGGTACCCCTCCCTGACCCTTCTTTGTCGGTACCCCTCCCTGACTCTTCTAGGTCGGTACCCCTCCCTGACCCTTCTAGGTCGGTACCCCTCCCTGACCCTTCTAGGTCGGTACCCCTCCCTGACCCTTCTAGGTCGGTACCCCTCCCTGACCCTTCTAGGTCGATACCCCTTCCCAACCCCATCCCTTCTAGGTCGGTACCCCTCCCCGACCCTTCTAGGTCGGTACCCCTCCCCGACCCTTCTAGGTCGGTAACCCTCCCCGACCCTTCTAGGTCGGTACCCCTCCCCGACCCTTCTAGGTTGGTACCCCTCCCTGACCCTTCTAGGTCGGTGCCCCTCCCTGAACCTTCTAGGTCGCTACCCCTCCCTAACCCCAACCCTTCCGGGTCGGTACCCCTCCCTAAGCCCAACCCTTCCAGGTCAGTACCCCTCCCCGACCCTTCTAGGTCGGTACCCTATCCAACCCTTCTAGGTCGGTATCCCTCCCCGACGCTTCTAGGTCGGTACCCCTCCCCGACCCTTCTAGGTTGGTAACCCTCCCCGACCCTTCTAGGTCGGAACCCCTCCCCGACCCTTCTAGGTCGGTACCCCTCCCTAACCCCAACCCTTCTAGGTCGGTAACCCTCCCTAACCCTTCTAGGTCAGTACCCCTCCCTAACCCCAACCCTTCTAGGTCGTTACCCCTCCCTAACTCCTCTAGGTCGGTACCCCTCCCTGACCCTTCTAGGTCGGTACCCCTCCCTGACCCTTCTAGGTCGGTACCCCTCCCTGACCCTTCTAGGTCGGTACCCCTCCCTGACCCTTCTAGGTTGGTACCCCTCCCTGACCCTTCTAGGTCGGTACCCCTCCCTGACCCTTCTAGGTCGGTACCCCTCCCTGACCCTTCTAGGTCGGTACCCCTCCCTGACCCTTCTAGGTCGGTACCCCTCCCTAACCCTTCTAGGTTGGTACCCCTCCCTAACCCTTCTAGGTCGGTACCCCTCCCCTGACCCTTCTAGGTCGGTACCCCTTCCCAACCCCATCCCTTCTAGGTCGGTACCCCTCCCTGACCCTTCTAGGTCGGTACCCCTCTCTGACCCTTCTAGGTCGGTACCCCTCCCTGACCCTTCTAGGTCGGTACCCCTCCCCGACCCTTCTAGTTCGGTACCCTCCCTGACCTTTCTAGGTCGGTACCCCTCCCTGACCCTTCTAGGTCGGTACCCCTCCCTAACCCCAACCCTTCTAGGTCGGTACCCCTCCCTAACCCTTCTGGGTCGGTACCCCTCCCTAACCCTTCTAGGTCGGTACCCCTCCCTGACCCTTCTAGGTTGGTACCCCTACCTGACCCTTCTCCCTGACCCTTCTAGTTCGGTACCCCTCGCTGACCCTTCTAGGTCGGTACCCCTCCCTAACCCTTCTAGGTCGGTACCCCTTCCCAATCCCATCCCTTCTAGGTTGTTACCCCTCCCAACCCCATCCCTTCTAGGTTGGTACCCCTCCCTGACCCTTCTAGGTCGGTACCCCTCCCTGACCCTTCTAGGTCGGTACCCCTTCCCAACCCCATCCCTTCTAGGTCGGTACCCCTCCCTGACCCTTCTAGGTCGGTGCCCCTCCCTGACCCTTCTAGGTCGGTACCCCTCCCTAACCCCAACCCTTCCGGGTCGGTACCCCTCCCTAAGCCCAACCCTTCCAGGTCAGTACCCCTCCCCGACCCTTCTAGGTCGGTACCCTCCCCGACCCTTCTAGGTCGGTACCCCTCCCCGACGCTTCTAGGTCGGTACCCCTCCCCGACCCTTCTAGGTCGGTAACCCTCCCCGACCCTTCTAGGTTGGTACCCCTCCCCGACCCTTCTAGGTCGGTACCCCTCCCTAACCCCAACCCTTCTAGGTCGGTAACCCTCCCTAAACCTTCTAGGTCAGTACCCCTCCCTAACCCCAACCCTTCTAGGTCGGTACCCCTCCCTAACCCTTCTAGGTCGGTACCCCTCCCTAACCCTTCTGGGTCGGTACCCCTCCCCAACCCTTCTAGGTCGGTACATTTACATTTACATTTACATTTTAGCCATTTAGCAGACGCTCTTATCCAGAGCGACTTACAAATTGGTGCATTCACCTATAATATCCAGTGGAACAACCACTTTACAATAGTGCATCTAAATCTTTTAAGGGGGGGGGTTCGAAGGATTACCTTATCCTAACCCAGGTATTCCTTGAAGAGGTGGGGTTTCAGGTGTCTCCGGAAGGTGGTGATTGACTCCGCTGTCCTGGCGTCGTGAGGGAGCTTGTTCCACCATTGGGGTGCCAGAGCAGCGAACAGTTTTGACTGGGCTGAGCGGGAACTGTGCTTCCTCAGAGGTAGGGAGGCGAGCAGGCCAGAGGTGGATGAACGGAGTGCCCTTGTTTGGGTGTAGGGCCTGATCAGAGCCTGAAGGTACGGAGGTGCCGTTCCCCTAACAGCTCCGTAGGCAAGCACCATGGTCTTGTAGCGGATGCGAGCTTCGACTGGAAGCCAGTGGAGAGAGCGGAGGAGCGGGGTGGCGTGAGAGAACTTGGGAAGGTTGAACACCAGACGGGCTGCGGCGTTCTGGATGAGTTGTAGGGGTTTAATGGCACAGGCAGGGAGCCCAGCCAACAGCGAGTTGCAGTAATCCAGACGGGAGATGACAAGTGCCTGGATTAGGACCTGCGCCGCTTCCTGTGTGAGGCAGGGTCGTACTCTGCGAATGTTGTAGAGCATGAACCTGCAGGATCGGGTCACCGCCTTGATGTTGGTGGAGAACGACAGGGTGTTGTCCAGGGTCACGCCAAGGCTCTTAGCACTCTGGGAGGAGGACACAAGGGAGTTGTCAACCGTGATGGCGAGATCATGGAACGGGCAGTCCTTCCCCGGGAGGAAGAGCAGCTCCGTCTTGCCGAGGTTCAGCTTGAGGTGGTGATCCGTCATCCACACTGATATGTCTGCCAGACATGCAGAGATGCGATTCGCCACCTGGTTGTCAGAAGGGGGAAAGGAGAAGATTAATTGTGTGTCATCTGCATAGCAATGATATGAGAGACCATGTGAGGATATGACAGAGCCAAGTGACTTGGTGTATAGCGAGAATAGGAGTGGGCCAAGAACAGAGCCCTGGGGGACACCAGTGGTGAGAGCACGTGGTGCGGAGACAGATTCTCGCCACGCCACCTGGTAGGAGCGACCTGTCAGGTAGGACGCAATCCAAGCGTGCGCGGTGCCAGAGATGCCCAGCTCGGAGAGGGTGGAGAGGAGGATCTGATGGTTCACGGTATCAAAGGCAGCAGATAGGTCTAGAAGGATGAGAGCAGAGGAGAGAGAGTTAGCTTTAGCGGTACCCCCCGACCCTTCTAGGTCGGTACCCCTCCCTGACCCTTCTAGGTTGGTACCCCTCCCTAACCCCAACCCTTCTAAGTCAGTACCCCTCCCTAACCCCAACCCTTCTAGGTCGGTACCCCTCCCTAACCCTTCTCGGTCGGTACCCCTCCCTAACCCTTCTAGGTCGGTACCCGTCCCTAACCCTTCTAGGTCGGTACCCCTCGCTGACCCTTCTAGGTTGGTACCCCTACCTGACCCTTCTCCCTGACCCTTCTAGGTCGGTACCCCTCCCTGACCCTTCTAGATCGGTACCCCTCCCTAACCCTTCTAGGTCGGTACCCCTTCCCAACCCCATCCCTTCTAGGTTGGTACCCCTCCCTGACCCTTCTAGGTCGTTACCCCTCCCTGACCCTTCTATGTCGGTACCCCTCCCTGACCCTTCTAGGTCAGTACCCCTTCCCAACCCCATCCCTTCTAGGTCGGTACCCCTCCCTGACCCTTCTAGGTCGGTGCCCCTCCCTGACCCTTCTAGGTCGGTACCCCTCCCTAAGCCCAACCCTTCCAGGTCAGTACCCCTCCCTGACCCTTCTAGGTCGGTACCCCTCCCTGACCCTTCTAGGTCGCTACCCCTCCCTAACCCCAAACCTTCCGGGTCGGTACCCCTCCCTAAGCCCAACCCTTCCAGGTCAGTACCCCTCCCCGACCCTTCTAGGTCGGTACCCCTCCCCGACCCTTCTAGGTCGGTAACCCTCCCCGACCCTTCTAGGTCGGTACCCCTCCCCGACCCTTCTAGGTCGGTACCCCTCCCTAACCCCAACCCTTCTAGGTCGGTGCCCCTCCCTGACCCTTCTAGGTCGGTACCCCTCCCTAACCCCAACCCTTCCGGGTCGGTACCCCTCCCTAAGCCCAACCCTTCCAGGTCAGTACCCCTCCCCGACCCTTCTAGGTCGGTACCCTCCCCGACCCTTCTAGGTCGGTACCCCTCCCCGACGCTTCTAGGTCGGTACCCCTCCCCGTCCCTTCTAGGTCGGTAACCCTCCCCGACCCTTCTAGGTCGGTACCCCTCCCCGACCCTTCTAGGTCGGTACCCCTCCCTAACCCCAACCCTTCTAGGTCGGTAACCCTCCCTAACCCTTCTAGGTCAGTACCCCTCCCTAACCCCAACCCTTCTAGGTCGGTACCCCTCCCTAACCCTTCTAGGTCGGTACCCCTCCCTAACCCTTCTGGGTCGGTACCCCTCCCCAACCCTTCTAGGTCGGTACCCCCCGACCCTTCTAGGTCGGTACCCCTCCCTGACCCTTCTAGGTTGGTACCCCTCCCTAACCCCAACCCTTCTAAGTCAGTACCCCTCCCTAACCCCAACCCTTCTAGGTCGGTACCCCTCCCTAACCCTTCTCGGTCGGTACCCCTCCCTAACCCTTCTAGGTCGGTACCCCTCCCTAACCCTTCTAGGTCGGTACCCCTCGCTGACCCTTCTAGGTTGGTACCCCTACCTGACCCTTCTCCCTGACCCTTCTAGGTCGGTACCCCTCCCTGACCCTTCTAGATCGGTACCCCTCCCTAACCCTTCTAGGTCGGTACCCCTTCCCAACCCCATCCTTTCTAGGTTGGTACCCCTCCCTGACCCTTCTAGGTCGTTACCCCTCCCTGACCCTTCTAGGTCGGTACCCCTCCCTGACCCTTCTAGGTCAGTACCCCTTCCCAACCCCATCCCTTCTAGGTCGGTACCCCTCCCTGACCCTTCTAGGTCGGTGCCCCTCCCTGACCCTTCTAGGTCGGTACCCCTCCCTAAGCCCAACCCTTCCAGGTCAGTACCCCTCCCTGACCCTTCTAGGTCGGTACCCCTCCCTGACCCTTCTAGGTCGCTACCCCTCCCTAACCCCAACCCTTCCGGGTCGGTACCCCTCCCTAAGCCCAACCCTTCCAGGTCAGTACCCCTCCCCGACCCTTCTAGGTCGGTACCCTCCCCGACCCTTCTAGGTCGGTACCCCTCCCCGACGCTTCTAGGTCGGTACCCCTCCCCGACCCTTCTAGGTCGGTAACCCTCCCCGACCCTTCTAGGTCGGTACCCCTCCCCGACCCTTCTAGGTCGGTACCCCTCCCTAACCCCAACCCTTCTAGGTCGGTAACCCTCCCTAACCCTTCTAGGTCAGTACCCCTCCCTAACCCCAACCCTTCTAGGTCGGTACCCCTCCCAAACCCTTCTAGGTCGGTACCCCTCCCTAACCCTTCTGGGTCGGTACCCCTCCCCAACCCTTCTAGGTCGGTACCCCCCGACCCTTCTAGGTCGGTACCCCTCCCTGACCCTTCTAGGTTTTGTACCCCTCCCTGACCCTTCTAGGTCGTTACCCCTCCCTGACCCTTCTAGGTCGGTACCCCTCCCTGACCCTTCTAGGTCGGTACCCCTTCCCAACCCCATCCCTTCTAGGTCGGTACCCCTCCCTGACCCTTCTAGGTCGGTGCCCCTCCCTGACCCTTCTAGGTCGGTACCCATCCCTAAGCCCAACCCTTCCAGGTCAGTACCCCTCCCTGACCCTTCTAGGTCGGTACCCCTCCCTGACCCTTCTAGGTCGCTACCCCTCCCTAACCCCAACCCTTCCGGGTCGGTGCCCCTCCCTAAGCCCAACCCTTCCAGGTCAGTACCCCTCCCCGACCCTTCTAGGTCGGTACCCTCCCCGACCCTTCTAGGTCGGTACCCCTCCCCGACGCTTCTAGGTCGGTACCCCTCCCCGACCCTTCTAGGTCGGTAACCCTCCCCGACCCTTCTAGGTCGGTACCCCTCCCCGACCCTTCTAGGTCGGTACCCCTCCCCGACCCTTCTAGGTCGGTACCCCTCCCCGACCCTTCTAGGTCGGTAACCCTCCCTAACCCTTCTAGGTCAGTACCCCTCCCTAACCCCAACCCTTCTAGGTCGGTACCCCTCCCTAACCCTTCTAGGTCAGTACCCCTCCCTAACCCCAACCCTTCTAGGTCGGTACCCCTCCCCAACCCTTCTAGGTCGGTACCCCCCGACCCTTCTAGGTCGGTACCCCTCCCTGACCCATCTAGGTTTTGTACCCCTCCCTGACCCTTCTAGGTCGGTACCCCTCCCTGACCCTTCTAGGTCGGTACCCCTCCCTGACCCTTCTAGGTCGGTACCCCTCCCTAACCCCAACCCTTCTAAGTCAGTACCCCTCCCTAACCCCAACCCTTCTAGGTCGGTACCCCTCCCTAACCCTTCTCGGTCGGTACCCCTCCCTAACCCTTCTAGGTCGGTACCCCTCCCTAACCCTTCTAGGTCGGTACCCCTCCCTGACCCTTCTAGGTCGGTACCCCTCCCTGACCCTTCTAGGTCGGTACCCCTCCCTAACCCTTCTAGGTCGGTACCCCTTCCCAACCCCATCCCTTCTAGGTTGGTACCCCTCCCTGACCCTTCTAGGTCGTTACCCCTCCCTGACCCTTCTAGGTCGGTACCCCTCCCTGACCCTTCTAGGTCGGTACCCCTTCCCAACCCCATCCCTTCTAGGTCGGTACCCCTCCCTGACCCTTCTAGGTCGGTGCCCCTCCCTGACCCTTCTAGGTCGGTACCCCTCCCTAAGCCCAACCCTTCCAGGTCAGTACCCCTCCCTGACCCTTCTAGGTCGGTACCCCTCCCTGACCCTTCTAGGTCGCTACCCCTCCCTGACCCTTCTACGTCGGTACCCCTCCCTGACCCTTCTAGGTCGGTACCCCTCCCTGACCCTTCTAGGTCGGTACCCCTCCCTGACCCTTCTAGGTCGGTACCCCTCCCTAACCCTTCTAGGTTGGTACCCCACCCTAACCGTTCCAGGTCGGTACCCCTCCCTAAGCCTTCTAGGTCAGTACCCCTCCCTAACCCTTCTAGGTCGGTACCCCTCCCTGACCCTTCTAGGTTGGTACCCCTACCTGACCCTTCTCCCAGACCCTTCTAGGTCGGTACCCCTCCATGACCCTTCTAGGTCGGTACCCCTCCATAACCCTTCTAGGTCGGTACCCCTTCCCAACCCCATCCCTTCTAGGTTGGTACCCCTCCCTAACCCTTCTAGGTCGGTACCCCTCCCTAACCCTTCTAGGTCGGTACCGCTCCCTGACCCTTCTAGGTTGGTACCCCTACCTGACCCTTCTCCCTGACACTTCTAGGTCGGTACCCCTCCCTGACCCTTCTAGGTCGGTACCCCTCCCTGACCCTTCTAGGTCGGTACCCCTTCCCAACCCCATCCCTTCTAGGTTGGTACCCTTCCCTGACCCTTCTAGGTCGGTACCCCTCCCTAACCCCAACCCTTCTAGGTCGGTACACCTCCCCAACCCTTCTAGGTCGGTACCCCCCGACCCTTCTAGGTCGGTACCCCTCCCTGACCCATCTAGGTTTTGTACCCCTCCCTGACCCTTCTAGGTCGGTACCCCTCCCCAACCCTTCTAGGTCGGTACCCCCCGACCCTTCTAGGTCGGGAACCCCTCCCTGACCCTTCTAGGTTTTGTACCCCTCCCTGAGCCTTCTAGGTCGGTACCCCTCCCTGACCCTTCTAGGTCGGTACCCCTCCCTGACCCTTCTAGGTCGGTACCCCTCCCTAACCCCAACCCTTCTAAGTCAGTACCCCTCCCTAACCCCAACCCTTCTAGGTCGGTACCCCTCCCTAACCCTTCTAGGTCGGTACCCCTCCCTAACCCTTCTAGGTCGGTACCCCTTCCCAACCCCATCCCTTCTAGGTTGGTACCCTTCCCTGACCCTTCTAGGTCGGTACCCCTCCCTAACCCCAACCCTTCTAGGTCGGTACCCCTCCCCAACCCTTCTAGGTCGGTACCCCCCGACCCTTCTAGGTCGGTACCCCTCCCTGACCCATCTAGGTTTTGTACCCCTCCCTGACCCTTCTAGGTCGGTACCCCTCCCTGACCCTTCTAGGTCGGTACCCCTCCCTGACCCTTCTAGGTCGGTACCCCTCCCTAACCCCAACCCATCTAAGTCAGTACCCCTCCCTAACCCCAACCCTTCTAGGTCGGTACCCCTCCCTAACCCTTCTCGGTCGGTACCCCTCCCTAACCCTTCTAGGTCGGTACCCCTCCCTAACCCTTCTAGGTCGGTACCCCTCCCTGACCCTTCTAGGTCGGTACCCCTCCCTGACCCTTCTAGGTCGGTACCCCTTCCCAACCCCATCCCTTCTAGGTTGGTACCCCTCCCTGACCCTTCTAGGTCGTTACCCCTCCCTGACCCTTCTAGGTCGGTACCCCTCCCTGACCCTTCTAGGTCGGTACCCCTTCCCAACCCCATCCCTTCTAGGTCGGTACCCCTCCCTGACCCTTCTAGGTCGGTGCCCCTCCCTGACCCTTCTAGGTCCGTACCCCTCCCTAAGCCCAACCCTTCCAGGTCAGTACCCCTCCCTGACCCTTCTAGGTCGGTACCCCTCCCTGACCCTTCTAGGTCGCTACCCCTCCCTGACCCTTCTACGTCGGTACCCCTCCCTGACCCTTCTAGGTCGGTACCCCTCCCTGACCCTTCTAGGTCGGTACCCCTCCCTAACCCTTCTAGGTTGGTACCCCACCCTAACCCTTCCAGGTCGGTACCCCTCCCTAAGCCTTCTAGGTCAGTACCCCTCCCCAACCCTTCTAGGTCGGTAACCCTCCCTAACCCTTCTAGGTCAGTACCCCTCCCTAACCCCAACCCTTCTAGGTCGGTACCCCTCCCTAACCCTTCTAGGTCAGTACCCCTCCCTAACCCCAACCCTTCTAGGTCGGTACCCCTCCCCAACCCTTCTAGGTCGGTACCCCCCGACCCTTCTAGGTCGGTACCCCTCCCTGACCCATCTAGGTTTTGTACCCCTCCCTGACCCTTCTAGGTCGGTACCCCTCCCTGACCCTTCTAGGTCGGTACCCCTCCCTGACCCCAACCCTTCTAAGTCAGTACCCCTCCCTAACCCCAACCCTTCTAGGTCGGTACCCCTCCCTAACCCTTCTCGGTCGGTACCCCTCCCTAACCCTTCTAGGTCGGTACCCCTCCCTAACCCTTCTAGGTCGGTACCCCTCCCTGACCCTTCTAGGTCGGTACCCCTCCCTGACCCTTCTAGGTCGGTACCCCTCCCTGACCCTTCTAGGTCGGTACCCCTTCCCAACCCCATCCCTTCTAGGTTGGTACCCCTCCCTGACCCTTCTAGGTCGTTACCCCTCCCTGACCCTTCTAGGTCGGTACCCCTCCCTGACCCTTCTAGGTCGGTACCCCTTCCCAACCCCATCCCTTCTAGGTCGGTACCCCTCCCTGACCCTTCTAGGTCGGTGCCCCTCCCTGACCCTTCTATGTCGGTACCCCTCCCTAAGCCCAACCCTTCCAGGTCAGTACCCCTCCCTGACCCTTCTAGGTCGGTACCCCTCCCTGACCCTTCTAGGTCGCTACCCCTCCCTGACCCTTCTACGTCGGTACCCCTCCCTGACCCTTCTAGGTCGGTACCCCTCCCTGACCCTTCTAGGTCGGTACCCCTCCCTGACCCTTCTAGGTCGGTACCCCTCCCTGACCCTTCTAGGTCGGTACCCCTCCCTAACCCTTCTAGGTTGGTACCCCACACTAACCCTTCCAGGTCGGTACCCCTCCCTAAGCCTTCTAGGTCAGTACCCCTCCCTAACCCTTCTAGGTCGGTACCCCTCCCTGACCCTTCTAGGTTGGTACCCCTACCTGACCCTTCTCCCAGACCCTTCTAGGTCGGTACCCCTCCATGACCCTTCTAGGTCGGTACCCCTCCATAACCCTTCTAGGTCGGTACCCCTTCCCAACCCCATCCCTTCTAGGTTTGTACCCTTCCCTGACCCTTCTAGGTCGGTACCCCTCGCTAACCCCAACCCTTCTAGGTCGGTACCCCTCCCTAACCCTTCTAGGTCGGTACCCCTCCCTAACCCTTCTAGGTCGGTACCCCTCCCTAACCCTTCTAGGTCGGTACCGCTCCCTGACCCTTCTAGGTTGGTACCCCTACCTGACCCTTCTCCCTGACACTTCTAGGTCGGTACCCCTCCCTGACCCTTCTAGGTCGGTACCCCTCCCTGACCCTTCTAGGTCGGTACCCCTTCCTAACCCCATCCCTTCTAGGTTGGTACCCTTCCCTGACCCTTCTAGGTCGGTACCCCTCCCTAACCCCAACCCTTCTAGGTCGGTACACCTCCCCAACCCTTCTAGGTCGGTACCCCCCGACCCTTCTAGGTCGGTACCCCTCCCTGACCCATCTAGGTTTTGTACCCCTCCCTGACCCTTCTAGGTCGGTACCCCTCCCCAACCCTTCTAGGTCGGTACCCCCCGACCCTTCTAGGTCGGGAACCCCTCCCTGACCCTTCTAGGTTTTGTACCCCTCCCTGAGCCTTCTAGGTCGGTACCCCTCCCTGACCCTTCTAGGTCGGTACCCCTCCCTAACCCCAACCCTTCTAAGTCAGTACCCCTCCCTAACCCCAACCCTTCTAGGTCGGTACCCCTCCCTAACCCTTCTAGGTCGGTACCCCTCCCTAACCCTTCTAGGTCGGTACCCCTTCCCAACCCCATCCCTTCTAGGTTGGTACCCTTCCCTGACCCTTCTAGGTCGGTACCCCTCCCTAACCCCAACCCTTCTAGGTCGGTACCCCTCCCCAACCCTTCTAGGTCGGTACCCCCCGACCCTTCTAGGTCGGTACCCCTCCCTGACCCATCTAGGTTTTGTACCCCTCCCTGACCCTTCTAGGTCGGTACCCCTCCCTGACCCTTCTAGGTCGGTACCCCTCCCTGACCCTTCTAGGTCGGTACCCCTCCCTAACACCAACCCATCTAAGTCAGTACCCCTCCCTAACCCCAACCCTTCTAGGTCGGTACCCCTCCCTAACCCTTCTCGGTCGGTACCCCTCCCTAACCCTTCTAGGTCGGTACCCCTCCCTAACTCTTCTAGGTCGGTACCCCTCCCTGACCCTTCTAGGTCGGTACCCCTCCCTGACCCTTCTAGGTCGGTACCCCTCCCTAACCCTTCTAGGTCGGTACCCCTTCCCAACCCCATCCCTTCTAGGTTGGTACCCCTCCCTGACCCTTCTAGGTCGTTACCCCTCCCTGACCCTTCTAGGTCGGTACCCCTCCCTGACCCTTCTAGGTCGGTACCCCCTTCCCAACCCCATCCCTTCTAGGTCGGTACCCCTCCCTGACCCTTCTAGGTCGGTGCCCCTCCCTGACCCTTCTAGGTCCGTACCCCTCCCTAAGCCCAACCCTTCCAGGTCAGTACCCCTCCCTGACCCTTCTAGGTCGGTACCCCTCCCTGACCCTTCTAGGTCGCTACCCCTCCCTGACCCTTCTACGTCGGTACCCCTCCCTGACCCTTCTAGGTCGGTACCCCTCCCTGACCCTTCTAGGTCGGTACCCCTCCCTGACCCTTCTAGGTCGGTACCCCTCCCTAACCCTTCTAGGTTGGTACCCCACCCTAACCCTTCCAGGTCGGTACCCCTCCCTAAGCCTTCTAGGTCAGTACCCCTCCCTAACCCTTCTAGGTCGGTACCCCTCCCTGACCCTTCTAGGTTGGTACCCCTACCTGACCCTTCTCCCAGACCCTTCTAGGTCGGTACCCCTCCCTGACCCTTCTAGGTCGGTACCCCTCCATAACCCTTCTAGGTCGGTACCCCTTCCCAACCCCATCCCTTCTAGGTTGGTACCCTTCCCTGACCCTTCTAGGTCGGTACCCCTCCCTAACCCCAACCCTTCTAGGTCGGTACCCCTCCCTAACCCTTCTAGGTCGGTACCCCTCCCTAACCCTTCTAGGTCGGTACCCCTCCCTAACCCTTCTAGGTCGGTACCGCTCCCTGACCCTTCTAGGTTGGTACCCCTACCTGACCCTTCTCCATGACACTTCTAGGTCGGTACCCCTCCCTGACCCTTCTAGGTCGGTACCCCTCCCTGACCCTTCTAGGTCGGTACCCCTCCCTGACCCTTCTTTGTCGGTACCCCTCCCTGACCCTTCTAGGTCGGTACCCCTCCCTGACCCTTCTAGGTCGGTACCCCTCCCTGACCCTTCTAGGTCGGTACCCCTCCCTGACCCTTCTAGGTCGGTACCCCTTCCCAACCCCATCCCTTCTAGGTCGGTACCCCTTCCCAACCCCATCCCTTCTAGGTCGGTACCCCTCCCCGACCCTTCTAGGTCGGTACCCCTCCCTAACCCCAACCCTTCCGGGTCGGTACCCCTCCCTAAGCCCAACCCTTCCAGGTCAGTACCCCTCCCCGACCCTTCTAGGTCGGTACCCTCCCCGACACTTCTAGGTCGGTACCCCTCCCCGACGCTTCTAGGTCGGTACCCCTCCCCGACCCTTCTAGGTCGGTAACCCTCCCCGACCCTTCTAGGTCGGTACCCCTCCCCGACCCTTCTAGGTCGGTACCCCTCCCTAACCCCAACCCTTCTAGGTCGGTAACCCTCCCTAACCCTTCTAGGTCAGTACCCCTCCCTAACCCCAACCCTTCTAGGTCGGTACCCCTCCCTAACCCTTCTAGGTCGGTACCCCTCCCTAACCCTTCTGGGTCGGTACCCCTCCCCAACCCTTCTAGGTCGGTACCCCCCGACCCTTCTAGGTCGGGAACCCCTCCCTGACCCTTCTAGGTTTTGTACCCCTCCCTGACCCTTCTAGGTCGGTACCCCTCCCTGACCCTTCTAGGTCGGTACCCCTCCCTGACCCTTCTAGGTCGGTACCCCTCCCTAACCCCAACCCTTCTAAGTCAGTACCCCTCCCTAACCCCAACCCTTCTAGGTCGGTACCCCTCCCTAACCCTTCTAGGTCGGTACCCCTCCCTAACCCTTCTAGGTCGGTACCCCTCCCTGACCCTTCTAGGTTGGTACCCCTACCTGACCCTTCTCCCTGACCCTTCTAGGTCGGTACCCCTCCCTGACCCTTCTAGGTCGGTACCCCTCCCTAACCCTTCTAGGTTGGTACCCCTTCCCAACCCCATCCCTCCCTGACCCTTCTAGGTCGTTACCCCTCCCTGACCCTTCTAGGTCGGTACCCCTCCCCGACCCTTCTAGGTCGGTACCCCTCCCTAACCCCAACCCTTCTAGGTCGGTAACCCTCCCTAACCCTTCTAGGTCAGTACCCCTCCCTAACCCCAACCCTTCTAGGTCGGTACCCCTCCCTAACCCTTCTAGGTCGGTACCCCTCCCTAACCCTTCTGGGTCGGTACCCCTCCCCAACCCTTCTAGGTCGGTACCCCCCGACCCTTCTAGGTCGGTACCCCTCCCTGACCCTTCTAGGTTTTGTACCCCTCCCTGACCCTTCTAGGTCAGTACCCCTCCCTGACCCTTCTAGGTCGGTACCCCTCCCTAACCCCAACCCTTCTAAGTCAGTACCCCTCCCTAACCCCAACCCTTCTCGGTCGGTACCCCTCCCTAACCCTTCTCGGTCGGTACCCCTCCCTAACCCTTCTAGGTCGGTACCCCTCCCTAACCCTTCTAGGTCGGTACCCCTCCCTGACCCTTCTAGGTTGGTACCCCTACTTGACCCTTCTCCCTGACCCTTCTAGGTCGGTACCCCTCCCTGACCCTTCTAGGTCGGTACCCCTCCCTAACCCTTCTAGGTCGGTACCCCTTCCCAACCCCATCCCTTCTAGGTTGGTACCCCTCCCTGACCCTTCTAGGTCGTTACCCCTCCCTGACCCTTCTAGGTCGGTACCCCTCCCTGACCCTTCTAGGTCGGTACCCCTTCCCAACCCCATCCCTTCTAGGTCGGTACCCCTCCCTGACCCTTCTAGGTCGGTGCCCCTCCCTGACCCTTCTAGGTCGGTACCCCTCCCTAAGCCCAACCCTTCCAGGTCAGTACCCCTCACTGACCCTTCTAGGTCGGTACCCCTCCCTGACCCTTCTAGGTCGCTACCCCTCCCTGACCCTTCTACGTCGGTACCCCTCCCTGACCCTTCTAGGTCGGTACCCCTCCCTGACCCTTCTAGGTCGGTACCCCTCCCTGACCCTTCTAGGTCGGTACCCCTCCCTAACCCTTCTAGGTTGGTACCCCACCCTAACCCTTCCAGGTCGGTACCCCTCACTAACCCTTCTAGGTCAGTACCCCTCCCTAACCCTTCTAGGTCGGTACCCCTCCCTGACCCTTCTAGGTCGGTACCCCTCCCTGACCCTTCTTTGTCGGTACCCCTCCCTGACCCTTCTAGGTCGGTACCCCTCCCTGACCCTTCTAGGTCGGTACCCCTCCCTGACCCTTCTAGGTCGGTACCCCTCCATAACCCTTCTAGGTCGGTACCCCTTCCCAACCCCATCCCTTCTAGGTTGGTACCCTTCCCTGACCCTTCTAGGTCGGTACCCCTCCCTAACCCCAACCCTTCTAGGTCGGTACCCCTCCCTAACCCTTCTAGGTCGGTACCCCTCCCTAACCCTTCTAGGTCGGTACCCCTCCCTAACCCTTCTAGGTCGGTACCGCTCCCTGACCCTTCTAGGTTGGTACCCCTACCTGACCCTTCTCCATGACACTTCTAGGTCGGTACCCCTCCCTGACCCTTCTAGGTCGGTACCCCTCCCTGACCCTTCTAGGTCGGTACCCCTCCCTGACCCTTCTTTGTCGGTACCCCTCCCTGACCCTTCTAGGTCGGTACCCCTCCCTGACCCTTCTAGGTCGGTACCCCTCCCTGACCCTTCTAGGTCGGTACCCCTCCCTGACCCTTCTAGGTCGGTACCCCTTCCCAACCCCATCCCTTCTAGGTCGGTACCCCTCCCCGACCCTTCTAGGTCGGTACCCCTCCCCGACCCTTCTAGGTCGGTACCCCTCCCTAACCCCAACCCTTCCGGGTCGGTACCCCTCCCTAAGCCCAACCCTTCCAGGTCAGTACCCCTCCCCGACCCTTCTAGGTCGGTACCCTCCCCGACACTTCTAGGTCGGTACCCCTCCCCGACGCTTCTAGGTCGGTACCCCTCCCCGACCCTTCTAGGTCGGTAACCCTCCCCGACCCTTCTAGGTCGGTACCCCTCCCCGACCCTTCTAGGTCGGTACCCCTCCCTAACCCCAACCCTTCTAGGTCGGTAACCCTCCCTAACCCTTCTAGGTCAGTACCCCTCCCTAACCCCAACCCTTCTAGGTCGGTACCCCTCCCTAACCCTTCTAGGTCGGTACCCCTCCCTAACCCTTCTGGGTCGGTACCCCTCCCCAACCCTTCTAGGTCGGTACCCCCCGACCCTTCTAGGTCGGGAACCCCTCCCTGACCCTTCTAGGTTTTGTACCCCTCCCTGACCCTTCTAGGTCGGTACCCCTCCCTGACCCTTCTAGGTCGGTACCCCTCCCTGACCCTTCTAGGTCGGTACCCCTCCCTAACCCCAACCCTTCTAAGTCAGTACCCCTCCCTAACCCCAACCCTTCTAGGTCGGTACCCCTCCCTAACCCTTCTAGGTCGGTACCCCTCCCTAACCCTTCTAGGTCGGTACCCCTCCCTGACCCTTCTAGGTTGGTACCCCTACCTGACCCTTCTCCCTGACCCTTCTAGGTCGGTACCCCTCCCTGACCCTTCTAGGTCGGTACCCCTCCCTAACCCTTCTAGGTTGGTACCCCTTCCCAACCCCATCCCTCCCTGACCCTTCTAGGTCGTTACCCCTCCCTGACCCTTCTAGGTCGGTACCCCTCCCCGACCCTTCTAGGTCGGTACCCCTCCCTAACCCCAACCCTTCTAGGTCGGTAACCCTCCCTAACCCTTCTAGGTCAGTACCCCTCCCTAACCCCAACCCTTCTAGGTCGGTACCCCTCCCTAACCCTTCTAGGTCGGTACCCCTCCCTAACCCTTCTGGGTCGGTACCCCTCCCCAACCCTTCTAGGTCGGTACCCCCCGACCCTTCTAGGTCGGTACCCCTCCCTGACCCTTCTAGGTTTTGTACCCCTCCCTGACCCTTCTAGGTCGGTACCCCTCCCTGACCCTTCTAGGTCGGTACCCCTCCCTAACCCCAACCCTTCTAAGTCAGTACCCCTCCCTAACCCCAACCCTTCTAGGTCGGTACCCCTCCCTAACCCTTCTCGGTCGGTACCCCTCCCTAACCCTTCTAGGTCGGTACCCCTCCCTAACCCTTCTAGGTCGGTACCCCTCCCTGACCCTTCTAGGTTGGTACCCCTACTTGACCCTTCTCCCTGACCCTTCTAGGTCGGTACCCCTCCCTGACCCTTCTAGGTCGGTACCCCTCCCTAACCCTTCTAGGTCGGTACCCCTTCCCAACCCCATCCCTTCTAGGTTGGTACCCCTCCCTGACCCTTCTAGGTCGTTACCCCTCCCTGACCCTTCTAGGTCGGTACCCCTCCCTGACCCTTCTAGGTCGGTACCCCTTCCCAACCCCATCCCTTCTAGGTCGGTACCCCTCCCTGACCCTTCTAGGTCGGTGCCCCTCCCTGACCCTTCTAGGTCGGTACCCCTCCCTAAGCCCAACCCTTCCAGGTCAGTACCCCTCACTGACCCTTCTAGGTCGGTACCCCTCCCTGACCCTTCTAGGTCGCTACCCCTCCCTGACCCTTCTACGTCGGTACCCCTCCCTGACCCTTCTAGGTCGGTACCCCTCCCTGACCCTTCTAGGTCGGTACCCCTCCCTGACCCTTCTAGGTCGGTACCCCACCCTAACCCTTCCAGGTCGGTACCCCTCACTAACCCTTCTAGGTCAGTACCCCTCCCTAACCCTTCTAGGTCGGTACCCCTCCCTGACCCTTCTAGGTCGGTACCCCTCCCTGACCCTTCTTTGTCGGTACCCCTCCCTGACCCTTCTAGGTCGGTACCCCTCCCTGACCCTTCTAGGTCGGTACCCCTCCCTGACCCTTCTAGGTCGGTACCCCTCCCTGACCCTTCTAGGTCGGTACCCCTTCCCAACCCCATCCCTTCTAGGTCGGTACCCCTCCCCGACCCTTCTAGGTCGGTACCCCTCCCCGACCCTTCTAGGTCGGTAACCCTCCCCGACCCTTCTAGGTCGGTACCCCTCCCCGACCCTTCTAGGTCGGTACCCCTCCCCGACCCTTCTAGGTTGGTACCCCTACCTGACCCTTCTCCCTGACACTTCTAGGTCGGTACCCCTCCCTGACCCTTCTAGGTCGGTACCCCTCCCTGACCCTTCTAGGTCGGTACCCCTCCCTGACCCTTCTTTGTCGGTACCCCTCCCTGACCCTTCTAGGTCGGTACCCCTCCCTGACCCTTCTAGGTCGGTACCCCTCCCTAACCCTTCTAGGTCGGTACCCCTTCCCAACCCCATCCCTTCTAGGTTGGTACCCTTCCCTGACCCTTCTAGGTCGGTACCCCTCCCTAACCCCAACCCATCTAGGTCGGTACCCCTCCCTAACCCTTCTAGGTCGGTACCCCTCCCTAACCCTTCTAGGTCGGTACCCCTCCCTAACCCTTCTAGGTTGGTACCCCACCCTAACCCTTCCAGGACGGTACCCCTCCCTAATCCTTCTAGGTCAGTACCCCTCCCTAACCCTTCTAGGTCGGTACCCCTCCCTGACCCTTCTAGGTTGGTACCCCTACCTGACCCTTCTCCCTGACCCTTCTAGGTCGGTACCCCTCCCTGACCCTTCTAGGTCGTTACCCCTCCCTGACCCTTCTAGGTCGGTACCCCTCCCTGACCCTTCTAGGTCGGTAACCCTTCCCAACCCCATCCCTTCTAGGTCGGTACCCCTCCCTGACCCTTCTAGGTCGGTGCCCCTCCCTGACCCTTCTAGGTCGGTACCCCTCCCTAAGCCCAACCCTTCCAGGTCAGTACCCCTCCCTGACCCTTCTAGGTCGGTACCCCTCCCTGACCCTTCTAGGTCGCTACCCCTCCCTGACCCTTCTACGTCGGTACCCCTCCCTGACCCTTCTAGGTCGGTACCCCTCCCTGACCCTTCTAGGTCGGTACCCCTCCCTGAACCTTCTAGGTCGGTACCCCTCCCTAACCCTTCTAGGTTGGTACCCCACCCTAACCCTTCCAGGACGGTACCCCTCCCTAATCCTTCTAGGTCAGTACCCCTCCCTAACCCTTCTAGGTCGGTACCCCTCCCTGACCTTTCTAGGTTGGTACCCCTACCTGACCCTTCTCCCTGACCCTTCTAGGTCGGTACCCCTCCCTGACCCTTCTAGGTCGGTACCCCTCCATAACCCTTCTAGGTCGGTACCCCTTCCCAACCCCATCCCTTCTAGGTTGGTACCCTTCCCTGACCCTTCTAGGTCGGTACCCCTCCCTAACCCCAACCCTTCTAGGTCGGAACCCCTCCCTAACCCTTCTAGGTCGGTACCCCTCCCTAACCCTTCTAGGTCGGTACCCCTCCCTAACCCTTCTAGGTCGGTACGGCTCCCTGACCCTTCTAGGTCGGTACCCCTACCTGACCCTTCTCCCTGACACTTCTAGGTCGGTACCCCTCCCTGACCCTTCTAGGTCGGTACCCCTCCCTGACCCTTCTAGGTCGGTACCCCTCCCTGACCCTTCTTTGTCGGTACCCCTCCCTGACCCTTCTAGGTCGGTACCCCTCCCTGACCCTTCTAGGTCGGTACCCCTCCCTGACCCTTCTATGTCGGTACCCCTTCCCAACCCCATCCCTTCTAGGTCGGTACCCCTCCCCGACCCTTCTAGGTCGGTACCCCTCCCCGACCCTTCTAGGTCGGTACCCCTCCCCGACCCTTCTAGGTCGGTACCCCTCCCCGACCCTTCTAGGTTGGTACCCCTACCTGACCCTTCTCCCTGACACTTCTAGGTCGGTACCCCTCCCTGACCCTTCTAGGTCGGTACCCCTCCCTGACCCTTCTAGGTCGGTACCCCTCCCTGACCCTTCTTTGTCGGTACCCCTCCCTGACCCTTCTAGGTCGGTACCCCTCCCTGACCCTTCTAGGTCGGTACACCTCCCTAACCCTTCTAGGTCGGTACCCCTTCCCAACCCCATCCCTTCTAGGTTGGTACCCTTCCCTGACCCTTCTAGGTCGGCACCCCTCCCTAACCCCATCCCTTATAGGTCGGTACCCCTCCCTAACCCTTCTAGGTCGGTACCCCTCCCTAACCCTTCTAGGTCGGTACCCCTCCCTAACCCTTCTAGGTCGGTACCGCTCCCTGACCCTTCTAGGTTGGTACCCCTACCTGACCCTTCTCCCTGACACTTCTAGGTCGGTACCCCTCCCTGACCCTTCTAGGTCGGTACCCCTCCCTGACCCTTCTTTGTCGGTACCCCTCCCTGACCCTTCTAGGTCGGTACCCCTCCCTGACCCTTCTAGGTCGGTACCCCTCCCTGACCCTTCTTTGTCGGTACCCCTCCCTGACCCTTCTAGGTCGGTACCCCTCCCTGACCCTTCTTTGTCGGTACCCCTCCCTGACCCTTCTAGGTCGGTACCCCTCCCTGACCCTTCTAGGTCGGTACCCCTCCCTGACCCTTCTAGGTCGGTACCCCTTCCCAACCCCATCCCTTCTAGGTCGGTACCCCTCCCCGACCCTTCTAGGTCGGTACCCCTCCCCGACCCTTCTAGGTCGGTAACCCTCCCCGACCCTTCTAGGTCGGTACCCCTCCCCGACCCTTCTAGGTCGGTACCCCTCCCCGACCCTTCTAGGTTGGTACCCCTACCTGACCCTTCTCCCTGACATTTCTAGGTCGGTACCCCTCCCTGACCCTTCTAGGTCGGTACCCCTCCCCGACCCTTCTAGGTCGGTAACCCTCCCCGACCCTTCTAGGTCGGTACCCCTCCCCGACCCTTCTAGGTCGGTACCCCTCCCCGACCCTTCTAGGTCGGTACCCCTCCCCGACCCTTCTAGGTCGGTGCCCCTCCCTGACCCTTCTAGGTCGGTACCCCTCCCTAACCCCAACCCTTCCGGGTCGGTACCCCTCCCTAAGCCCAACCCTTCCAGGTCAGTACCCCTCCCCGACCCTTCTATGTCGGTACCCTATCCAACCCTTCTAGGTCGGTACCCCTCCCCGACGCTTCTAGGTCGGTACCCCTCCCCGACCCTTCTAGGTTGGTAACCCTCCCCGACCCTTCTAGGTCGGAACCCCTCCCCGACCCTTCTAGGTCGGTACCCCTCCCTAACCCCAACCCTTCTAGGTCGGTAACCCTCCCTAACCCTTCTAGGTCAGTACCCCTCCCTAACCCCAACCCTTCTAGGTCGGTACCCCTCCCTAACCCTTCTAGGTCGGTACCCCTCCCTAACCCTTCTGGGTCGGTACCCCTCCCCGACCCTTTTAGGTCGATACCCCTCCCCGACCCTTTTAGGTCGGTACCCCTCCCCGACCCTTCTAGGTCGGTACCCCTCCCCGACCTTTCTAGGTCGGTACCCCTCCCCGACCCTTCTAGGTCGGTACCCCTCCCTGACCCTTCTAGGTCGGTACCCCTCCCTGACCCTTCTAGGTCGGTACCCCTCCCTAACCCCAACCCTTCTAAGTCAGTACCCCTCCCTAATCCCAACCCTTCTAGGTCGGTACCCCTCCCTAACCCTTCTAGGTCGGTACCCCTCCCTAACCCTTCTAGGTCGGTGCCCCTCCCTAACCCTTCTAGGTCGGTACCCCTCCCTGACCCTTCTAGGTTGGTACCCCTACCTGACCCTTCTCCCTGACCCTTCTAGGTCGGTACCCCTCCCTGACCCTTCTAGGTCGGTACCCCTCCCCAACCCTTCTAGGTCGGTACCCCTCCCTGACCCTTCTAGGTCGGTGCCCCTCCCTGACCCTTCTAGGTCGGTACCCCTCCCTAACCCCAACCCTTCCGGGTCGGTACCCCTCCCTAACCCCAACCCTTCCAGGTCAGTACCCCTCCCTGACCCTTCTAGGTCGGTACCCCTCCCTGACCCTTCTAGGTCGCTACCCCTCCCTGACCCTTCTACGTCGGTACCCCTCCCTGACCCTTCTAGGTCGGTACCCCTCCCTGACCCTTCTAGGTCGGTACCCCTCCCTGACCCTTCTAGGTCGGTACCCCTCCCTAACCCTTCTAGGTTGGTACCCCACCCTAACCCTTCCAGGTTGGTACCCCTCCCTAACCCTTCTAGGTCAGTACCCCTCCCTAACCCTTCTAGGTCGGTACCCCTCCCTGACCCTTCTAGGTTGGTACCCCTACCTGACCCTTCTCCCTGACCCTTCTAGGTCGGTACCCCTCCCTGACCCTTCTAGGTCGGTACCCCTCCATAACCCTTCTAGGTCGGTACCCCTTCCCAACCCCATCCCTTCTAGGTTGGTACCCTTCCCTGACCCTTCTAGGTCGGTACCCCTCCCTAACCCCAACCCTTCTAGGTCGGTACCCCTCCCTAACCCTTCTAGGTCGGTACCCCTCCCTAACCCTTCTAGGTCGGTACCGCTCCCTGACCCTTCTAGGTTGGTACCCCTACCTGACCCTTCTCCCTGACACTTCTAGGTCGGTACCCCTCCCTGACCCTTCTAGGTCGGTACCCATCCCTGACCCTTCTAGGTCGGTACCCCTCCCTGACCCTTCTTTGTCGGTACCCCTCCCTGACCCTTCTAGGTCGGTACCCCTCCCTGACCCTTCTAGGTCGGTACCCCTCCCTGACCCTTCTAGGTCGGTACCCCTTCCCAACCCCATCCCTTCTAGGTCGGTACCCCTCCCCGACCCTTCTAGGTCGGTACCCCTCCCCGACCCTTCTAGGTCGGTAACCCTCCCCGACCCTTCTAGGTCGGTACCCCTCCCCGACCCTTCTAGGTCGGTACCCCTCCCCGACCCTTCTAGGTCGGTGCCCCTCCCTGACCCTTCTAGGTCGGTACCCCTCCCTAACCCTTCTAGGTCGGTACCCCTCCCTAACCCTTCTAGGTCGGTACCCCTCCCTGACCCTTCTAGGTTGGTACCCCTACCTGACCCTTCTCCCTGACCCTTCTAGGTCGGTACCCCTCCCTGACCCTTCTAGGTCGGTACCCCTCCCCAACCCTTCTAGGTCGGTACCCCTCCCTGACCCTTCTAGGTCGGTGCCCCTCCCTGACCCTTCTAGGTCGGTACCCCTCCCTAACCCCAACCCTTCCGGGTCGGTACCCCTCCCTAACCCCAACCCTTCCAGGTCAGTACCCCTCCCTGACCCTTCTAGGTCGGTACCCCTCCCTGACCCTTCTAGGTCGCTACCCCTCCCTGACCCTTCTACGTCGGTACCCCTCCCTGACCCTTCTAGGTCGGTACCCCTCCCTGACCCTTCTAGGTCGGTACCCCTCCCTGACCCTTCTAGGTCGGTACCCCTCCCTAACCCTTCTAGGTTGGTACCCCACCCTAACCCTTCCAGGTTGGTACCCCTCCCTAACCCTTCTAGGTCAGTACCCCTCCCTAACCCTTCTAGGTCGGTACCCCTCCCTGACCCTTCTAGGTTGGTACCCCTACCTGACCCTTCTCCCTGACCCTTCTAGGTCGGTACCCCTCCCTGACCCTTCTAGGTCGGTACCCCTCCATAACCCTTCTAGGTCGGTACCCCTTCCCAACCCCATCCCTTCTAGGTTGGTACCCTTCCCTGACCCTTCTAGGTCGGTACCCCTCCCTAACCCCAACCCTTCTAGGTCGGTACCCCTCCCTAACCCTTCTAGGTCGGTACCCCTCCCTAACCCTTCTAGGTCGGTACCCCTACCTGACCCTTCTCCCTGACACTTCTAGGTCGGTACCCCTCCCTGACCCTTCTAGGTCGGTACCCATCCCTGACCCTTCTAGGTCGGTACCCCTCCCTGACCCTTCTTTGTCGGTACCCCTCCCTGACCCTTCTAGGTCGGTACCCCTCCCTGACCCTTCTAGGTCGGTACCCCTCCCTGACCCTTCTAGGTCGGTACCCCTTCCCAACCCCATCCCTTCTAGGTCGGTACCCCTCCCCGACCCTTCTAGGTCGGTACCCCTCCCCGACCCTTCTAGGTCGGTAACCCTCCCCGACCCTTCTAGGTCGGTACCCCTCCCCGACCCTTCTAGGTCGGTACCCCTCCCCGACCCTTCTAGGTCGGTGCCCCTCCCTGACCCTTCTAGGTCGGTACCCCTCCCTAACCCCAACCCTTCCGGGTCGGTACCCCTCCCTAAGCCCAACCCTTCCAGGTCAGTACCCCTCCCCGACCCTTCTAGGTCGGTACCCTATCCAACCCTTCTAGGTCGGTACCCCTCCCCGACGCTTCTAGGTCGGTACCCCTCCCCGACCCTTCTAGGTTGGTAACCCTCCCCGACCCTTCTAGGTCGGAACCCCTCCCCGACCCTTCTAGGTCGGTACCCCTCCCTAACCCCAACCCTTCTAGGTCGGTACCCCTCCCTAACCCTTCTGGGTCGGTAACCCTCCCCAACCCTTTTAGGTCGATACCCCTCCCCGACCCTTTTAGGTCGGTACCCCTCCCCGACCCTTCTAGGTCGGTACCCCTCCCCGACCCTTCTAGGTCGGTACCCCTCCCCGACCCTTCTAGGTCGGTACCCCTCCCTGACCCTTCTAGGTCGGTACCCCTCCCTGACCCTTCTAGGTCGGTACCCCTCCCTAACCCCAACCCTTCTAAGTCAGTACCCCTCCCTAATCCCAACCCTTCTAGGTCGGTACCCCTCCCTAACCCTTCTAGGTCGGTACCCCTCCCTAACCCTTCTAGGTCGGTACCCCTCCCTAACCCTTCTAGGTCGGTACCCCTCCCTGACCCTTCTAGGTCGGTACCCCTACCTGACCCTTCTCCCTGACCCTTCTAGGTCGGTACCCCTCCCCGACCCTTCTAGGTCGGTACCCCTCCCTGACCCTTCTAGGTCGGTGCCCCTCCCTGACCCTTCTAGGTCGGTACCCCTCCCTAACCCCAACCCTTCCGGGTCGGTACCCCTCCCTAAGCCAACCCTTCCAGGTCAGTACCCCTCCCTGACCCTTCTAGGTCGGTACCCCTCCCTGACCCTTCTAGGTCGCTACCCCTCCCTGACCCTTCTACGTCGGTACCCCTCCCTGACCCTTCTAGGTCGGTACCCCTCCCTGACCCTTCTAGGTCGGTACCCCTCCCTGCACCCTTCTAGGTCGGTACCCCTCCCTAACCCTTCTAGGTTGGTACCCCACCCTAACCCTTCCAGGTCGGTACCCCTCCCTAACCCTTCTAGGTCAGTACCCCTCCCTAACCCTTCTAGGTCGGTACCCCTCCCTGACCCTTCTAGGTTGGTACCCCTACCTGACCCTTCTCCCTGACCCTTCTAGGTCGGTACCCCTCCCTGACCCTTCTAGGTCGGTACCCCTCCATAACCCTTCTAGGTCGGTACCCCTTCCCAACCCCATCCCTTCTAGGTTGGTACCCTTCCCTGACCCTTCTAGGTCGGTACCCCTCCCTAACCCCAACCCTTCTAGGTCGGTACCCCTCCCTAACCCTTCTAGGTCGGTACCCCTCCCTAACCCTTCTAGGTCGGTACCGCTCCCTGACCCTTCTAGGTTGGTACCCCTACCTGACCCTTCTCCCTGACACTTCTAGGTCGGTACCCCTCCCTGACCCTTCTAGGTCGGTACCCCTTCCCAACCCCATCCCTTCTAGGTCGGTACCCCTCCCCGACCCTTCTAGGTCGGTACCCCTCCCCGACCCTTCTAGGTCGGTAACCCTCCCCGACCCTTCTAGGTCGGTACCCCTCCCCGACCCTTCTAGGTCGGTACCCCTCCCCGACCCTTCTAGGTCGGTGCCCCTCCCTGACCCTTCTAGGTCGGTACCCCTCCCTAACCCCAACCCTTCCGGGTCGGTACCCCTCCCTAAGCCCAACCCTTCCAGGTCAGTACCCCTCCCCGACCCTTCTAGGTCGGTACCCTATCCAACCCTTCTAGGTCGGTACCCCTCCCCGACGCTTCTAGGTCGGTACCCCTCCCCGACCCTTCTAGGTTGGTAACCCTCCCCGACCCTTCTAGGTCGGAACCCCTCCCCGACCCTTCTAGGTCGGTACCCCTCCCTAACCCCAACCCTTCTAGGTCGGTACCCCTCCCTAACCCTTCTGGGTCGGTAACCCTCCCCAACCCTTTTAGGTCGATACCCCTCCCCGACCCTTTTAGGTCGGTACCCCTCCCCGACCCTTCTAGGTCGGTACCCCTCCCCGACCTTTCTAGGTCGGTACCCCTCCCCGACCCTTCTAGGTCGGTACCCCTCCCTGACCCTTCTAGGTCGGTACCCCTCCCTGACCCTTCTAGGTCGGTACCCCTCCCTAACCCCAACCCTTCTAAGTCAGTACCCCTCCCTAATCCCAACCCTTCTAGGTCGGTACCCCTCCCTAACCCTTCTAGGTCGGTACCCCTCCCTAACCCTTCTAGGTCGGTACCCCTCCCTAACCCTTCTAGGTCGGTACCCCTCCCTGACCCTTCTAGGTTGGTACCCCTACCTGACCCTTCTCCCTGACCCTTCTAGGTCGGTACCCCTCCCCGACCCTTCTAGGTCGGTACCCCTCCCTGACCCTTCTAGGTCGGTGCCCCTCCCTGACCCTTCTAGGTCGGTACCCCTCCCTAACCCCAACCCTTCCGGGTCGGTACCCCTCCCTAAGCCCAACCCTTCCAGGTCAGTACCCCTCCCTGACCCTTCTAGGTCGGTACCCCTCCCTGACCCTTCTAGGTCGCTACCCCTCCCTGACCCTTCTACGTCGGTACCCCTCCCTGACCCTTCTAGGTCGGTACCCCTCCCTGACCCTTCTAGGTCGGTACCCCTCCCTGACCCTTCTAGGTCGGTACCCCTCCCTAACCCTTCTAGGTTGGTACCCCACCCTAACCCTTCCAGGTCGGTACCCCTCCCTAACCCTTCTAGGTCAGTACCCCTCCCTAACCCTTCTAGGTCGGTACCCCTCCCTGACCCTTCTAGGTTGGTACCCCTACCTGACCCTTCTCCCTGACCCTTCTAGGTCGGTACCCCTCCCTGACCCTTCTAGGTCGGTACCCCTCCATAACCCTTCTAGGTCGGTACCCCTTCCCAACCCCATCCCTTCTAGGTTGGTACCCTTCCCTGACCCTTCTAGGTCGGTACCCCTCCCTAACCCCAACCCTTCTAGGTCGGTACCCCTCCCTAACCCTTCTAGGTCGGTACCCCTCCCTAACCCTTCTAGGTCGGTACCGCTCCCTGACCCTTCTAGGTTGGTACCCCTACCTGACCCTTCTCCCTGACACTTCTAGGTCGGTACCCCTCCCTGACCCTTCTAGGTCGGTACCCCTCCCTGACCCTTCTAGGTCGGTACCCCTCCCTGACCCTTCTTTGTCGGTACCCCTCCCTGACCCTTCTAGGTCGGTACCCCTCCCTGACCCTTCTAGGTCGGTACCCCTCCCTGACCCTTCTAGGTCGGTACCCCTCCCTGACCCTTCTAGGTCGGTACCCCTTCCCAACCCCATCCCTTCTAGGTCGGTACCCCTCCCCGACCCTTCTAGGTCGGTACCCCTCCCCGACCCTTCTAGGTCGGTAACCCTCCCCGACCCTTCTAGGTCGGTACCCCTCCCTGACCCTTCTAGGTCGGTGCCCCTCCCTGACCCTTCTAGGTCGGTACCCCTCCCTAACCCCAACCCTTCCGGGTCGGTACCCCTCCCTAAGCCCAACCCTTCCAGGTCAGTACCCCTCCCCGACCCTTCTAGGTCGGTACCCTATCCAACCCTTCTAGGTCGGTACCCCTCCCCGACGCTTCTAGGTCGGTACCCCTCCCCGACCCTTCTAGGTTGGTAACCCTCCCCGACCCTTCTAGGTCGGAACCCCTCCCCGACCCTTCTAGGTCGGTACCCCTCCCTAACCCCAACCCTTCTAGGTCGGTAACCCTCCCTAACCCTTCTAGGTCAGTACCCCTCCCTAACCCCAACCCTTCTAGGTCGGTACCCCTCCCTAACCCTTCTAGGTCGGTACCCCTCCCTAACCCTTCTGGGTCGGTACCCCTCCCCAACCCTTTTAGGTCGATACCCCTCCCCGACCCTTTTAGGTCGGTAACCCTCCCCGACCTTTCTAGGTCGGTACCCCTCCCCGACCCTTCTAGGTCGGTACCCCTCCCCAACCCTTCTAGGTCGGTACCCCTCCCTGACCCTTCTAGGTCGGTACCCCTCCCTGACCCATCTAGGTCGGTACCCCTCCCTAACCCCAACCCTTCTAAGTCAGTACCCCTCCCTAATCCCAACCCTTCTAGGTCGGTACCCCTCCCTAACCCTTCTAGGTCGGTACCCCTCCCTAACCCTTCTAGGTCGGTACCCCTCCCTAACCCTTCTAGGTCGGTACCCCTCCCTGACCCTTCTAGGTTGGTACCCCTACCTGACCCTTCTCCCTGACCCTTCTAGGTCGGTACCCCTCCCTGACCCTTCTAGGTCGGTACCCCTCCCTAACCCTTCTAGGTCGGTACCCCTTCCCAACCCCATCCCTTCTAGGTTGGTACCCCTCCCTGACCCTTCTAGGTTGGTACCCCTCCCTGACCCTTCTAGGTCGGTACCCCTCCCTGACCCTTCTAGGTCGGTACCCCTTCCCAACCCCATCCCTTCTAGGTCGGTACCCCTCCCTGACCCTTCTAGGTCGGTGCCCCTCCCTGACCCTTCTAGGTCGGTACCCCTCCCTAACCCCAACCCTTCCAGGTCGGTACCCCTCCCTAAGCCCAACCCTTCCAGGTCAGTACCCCTCCCTGACCCTTCTAGGTCGGTACCCCTCCCTGACCCTTCTAGTTCGCTACCCCTCCCTGACCCTTCTACGTCGGTACCCCTCCCTGAACCTTCTAGGTCGGTACCCCTCACTGACCCTTCTAGGTCGGTACCCCTCCCTGACCCTTCTAGGTCGGTACCCCTCCCTAACCCTTCTAGGTCGGTACCCCACCCTAACCCTTTCAGGTCGGTACCCCTCCCTAACCCTTCTAGGTCGGTACCCCTCCCTAACCCTTCTAGGTCGGTACCCCTCCCTGACCCTTCTAGGTTGTTACACATACCTGACCCTTCTCCCTGACCCTTCTAGGTCGGTACCCCTCCCTGACCCTTCTAGGTCGGTACCCCTCCCTAACCCTTCTAGGTCGGTACCCCTTCCCAACCCCATCCCTTCTAGGTTGGTACCCTTCCCTGACCCTTCTAGGTCGGTACCCCTCCCTGACCCTTCTAGGTCGGTACCCCTTCCCAACCCCATCCCTTCTAGGTCGGTACCCCTCCTTGACCCTTCTAGGTCGGTACCCTCCCCGACCCTTCTAGGTCGGTACCCCTCCCCGACCCTTCTAGGTCGGTACCCCTCACCGACCCTTCTAGGTCGGTACCCCTCCCCGACCCTTCTAGGTCGGTACCCCTCCCTGACCCTTCTAGGTCGGTACCCCTCCCTGACCCTTCTAGGTCGGTACCCCTTCCCAACCCCATCCCTTCTAGGTCGGTACCCCTCCCCGACCCTTCTAGGTCGTTACCCCTCCCCGACCCTTCTAGGTCGGTAACCCTCCCCGACCCTTCTAGGTCGGAACCCCTCCCCGACCCTTCTAGGTCGGTACCCCTCCCTGACCCTTCTAGGTCGGGTACCCCTCCTTAACCCCAACCCTTCTAGGTCGGTACCCCTCCCTAACCCTTCTAGGTCGGTACCCCTCCCTAACCCCAACCCTTCCGGGTCGGTACCCCTCCCTAAGCCCAACCCTTCCAGGTCAGTACCCCTCCCCGACCCTTCTAGGTCGGTACCCTATCCAACCCTTCTAGGTCGGTACCCCTCCCCGACGCTTCTAGGTCGGTACCCCTCCCCGACCCTTCTAGGTTGGTAACCCTCCCCGACCCTTCTAGGTCGGAACCCCTCCCCGACCCTTCTAGGTCGGTACCCCCTCCCTAACCCCAACCCTTCTAGGTCGGTAACCCTCCCTAACCCTTCTAGGTCAGTACCCCTCCCTAACCCCAACCCTTCTAGGTCGGTACCCCTCCCTAACCCTTCTAGGTCGGTACCCCTCCCTAACCCTTCTGGGTCGGTACCCCTCCCCGACCCTTTTAGGTCGATACCCCTCCCCGACCCTTTTAGGTCGGTAACCCTCCCCGACCTTTCTAGGTCGGTACCCCTCCCCGACCCTTCTAGGTCGGTACCCCTCCCCAACCCTTCTAGGTCGGTACCCCTCCCTGACCCTTCTAGGTCGGTACCCCTCCCTGACCCTTCTAGGTCGGTACCCCTCCCTAACCCCAACCCTTCTAAGTCAGTACCCCTCCCTAATCCCAACCCTTCTAGGTCGGTACCCCTCCCTAACCCTTCTAGGTCGGTACCCCTCCCTAACCCTTCTAGGTCGGTACCCCTCCCTAACCCTTCTAGGTCGGTACCCCTCCCTGACCCTTCTAGGTTGGTACCCCTACCTGACCCTTCTCCCTGACCCTTCTAGGTCGGTACCCCTCCCTGACCCTTCTAGGTCGGTACCCCTCCCTAACCCTTCTAGGTCGGTACCCCTTCCCAACCCCATCCCTTCTAGGTTGGTACCCCTCCCTGACCCTTCTAGGTTGGTACCCCTCCCTGACCCTTCTAGGTCGGTACCCCTCCCTGACCCTTCTAGGTCGGTACCCCTTCCCAACCCCATCCCTTCTAGGTCGGTACCCCTCCCTGACCCTTCTAGGTCGGTGCCCCTCCCTGACCCTTCTAGGTCGGTACCCCTCCCTAAACCCAACCCTTCCGGGTCGGTACCCCTCCCTAAGCCCAACCCTTCCAGGTCAGTACCCCTCCCTGACCCTTCTAGGTCGGTACCCCTCCCTGACCCTTCTAGTTCGCTACCCCTCCCTGACCCTTCTACGTCGGTACCCCTCCCTGAACCTTCTAGGTCGGTACCCCTCACTGACCCTTCTAGGTCGGTACCCCTCCCTGACCCTTCTAGGTCGGTACCCCTCCCTAACCCTTCTAGGTCGGTACCCCACCCTAACCCTTTCAGGTCGGTACCCCTCCCTAACCCTTCTAGGTCGGTACCCCTCCCTAACCCTTCTAGGTCGGTACCCCTCCCTGACCCTTCTAGGTTGTTACACATACCTGACCCTTCTCCCTGACCCTTCTAGGTCGGTACCCCTCCCTGACCCTTCTAGGTCGGTACCCCTCCCTAACCCTTCTAGGTCGGTACCCCTTCCCAACCCCATCCCTTCTAGGTTGGTACCCTTCCCTGACCCTTCTAGGTCGGTACCCCTCCCTGACCCTTCTAGGTCGGTACCCCTTCCCAACCCCATCCCTTCTAGGTCGGTACCCCTCCTTGACCCTTCTAGGTCGGTACCCTCCCCGACCCTTCTAGGTCGGTACCCCTCCCCGACCCTTCTAGGTCGGTACCCCTCACCGACCCTTCTAGGTCGGTACCCCTCCCCGACCCTTCTAGGTCGGTACCCCTCCCTGACCCTTCTAGGTCGGTACCCCTCCCTGACCCTTCTAGGTCGGTACCCCTTCCCAACCCCATCCCTTCTAGGTCGGTACCCCTCCCCGACCCTTCTAGGTCGTTACCCCTCCCCGACCCTTCTAGGTCGGTAACCCTCCCCGACCCTTCTAGGTCGGAACCCCTCCCCGACCCTTCTAGGTCGGTACCCCTCCCTGACCCTTCTAGGTCGGGTACCCCTCCTTAACCCCAACCCTTCTAGGTCGGTACCCCTCCCTAACCCTTCTAGGTCGGTACCCCTCCCTAACCCCAACCCTTCTAGGTCGGTACCCCTCCCTGACCCTTCTAGGTCGGTACCCTCCCTCACCCTTCTAGGTCGGTACCCCTCCCCGACCCTTCTAGGTCGGTACCCCTCCCCGACCCTTCTAGGTCGGGAACCCTCCCCGACCCTTCTAGGTCGGTACCCGTCCCCGACCCTTCTAGGTCGGTACCCCTCCCTAACCCCAACCCTTCTAGGTCGGTACCCCTCCCTAACCCTTCTAGGTCGCTACCCCTCCCTGACCCTTCTAGGTCGGTACCCCTCCCTGACCCTTCTAGGTCGGTACCCCTCCCTGACCCTTCTCGGTCGGTACCCCTCCCTGACCCTTCTAGGTCGGTACCCCTCCCTACCCCTTCTAGGTTGGTACCCCTCCCTAACCCTTCTCGGTCGGTACCCCTCCCTGACCCTTCTAGGTTGGTACCCCTCCCTGACCCTTCTCACTGACCCTTCTAGGTCGGTACCCCTGCCTGACCCTTCTAGGTCAGTACCCCTCCCTAACCCTTCTGGGTCGGTACCCCTTCCCAACCCCATCCCTTCTAGGTTGGTACCCCTCCCTGACCCTTCTAGGTCGGTACCCCTTCCCAACCCTGTCCCTTCTAGGTCGGTACCCCTCCCTGACCCTTCTAGGTCGGTACCCCTCTCTGACCCATCTAGGTCGGTATCCCTCCCTAACCCTTCTAGGTCGGTACCCCTCCCTAACCCTTATAGGTCGGTACCCCTCCCTAACCCTTCTAGGTCGGTACCCCTCCCTAACCCTTCTAGGTCGGTACCCCTCCCTAACCCTTCTGGGTCGGTACCCCTCCCCAACCCTTCTAGGTCGATACCCCTCCCTGACCCTTCTAAGTCGGTACCCCTCCCTGACCCTTCTAGGTCGGTACCCCTCCCTAACCCCAACCCTTCTAGGTCGGTACCCCTCCCTAACCCTTCTAGGTGGCTACCCCTCCCTGACCCTTCTAGGTCGGTACCCCTTCCCTGACCCTTCTAGGTCGGTACCCCTCCCTGACCCTTCTAGGTCGGTACCCCTACCTGACCCTTCTAGGTCGGTACCCCTCCCTGACCCTTCTAGGTCGGTACCCCTCCCTGACCCTTCTAGGTCGGTACCCCTTCCCAACCCCATCCCTTCTAGGTCGGTACCCCTCCCCGACCCTTCTAGGTCGGTAACCCTCCCCGACCCTTCTAGGTCGGTACCCCTCCCCGACCCTTCTAGGTCGGTACCCCTCCCTAACCCCAACCCTTCTAGGTCGGTACCCCTCCCTAACCCTTCTAGGTCGCTACCCCTCCCTGACCCTTCTAGGTCGGTACCCCTCCCTAACCCCAACCCTTCTAGGTCTGTACCCCTCCCTAACCCTTCTAGGTCGGTACCCCTCCCTAACCCTTCTAGGTTGGTACCCCTCCCTAACCCTTCTAGGTCGGTACCCCTCCCTGACCCTTCTAGGTTGGTACCCCTCCCTGACCCTTCTCACTGACCCTTCTAGGTCGGTACCCCTGCCTGACCCTTCTAGGTCAGTACCCCTCCCTAACCCTTCTGGGTCGGTACCCCTTCCCAACCCCATCCCTTCTAGGTTGGTACCCCTCCCTGACCCTTCTAGGTCGGTACCCCTCCCTGACCCTTCTAGGTCGGTACCCCTTCCCAACCCCATCCCTTCTAGGTCGGTACCCCTCCCTGACCCTTCTAGGTCGGTACCCCTCTCTGACCCATCTAGGTCGGTATCCCTCCCTAACCCTTCTAGGTCGGTACCCCTCCCTAACCCTTATAGGTCGGTACCCCTCCCTAACCCTTATAGGTCGGTACCCCTCCCTAACCCTTCTAGGTCGGTACCCCTCCCTAACCCTTCTAGGTCGGTACACCTCCCTAACCCTTCTGGGTCGGTACCCCTCCCGAACCCTTCTAGGTCGATACCCCTCCCTGACCCTTCTAGGTCGGTACCCCTCCCTAACCCCAACCCTTCTAGGTCGCTACCCCTCCCTGACCCTTCTAGGTCGGTACCCCTCCCTGACCCTTCTAGGTCGGTACCCCTCCCTGACCCTTCTCGGTCGGTACCCCTCCCTGACCCTTCTAGGTCGGTACCCCTCCCTACCCCTTCTAGGTTGGTACCCCTCCCTAACCCTTCTAGGTCGGTACCCCTCCCTGACCCTTCTAGGTTGGTACCCCTCCCTGACCCTTCTCACTGACCCTTCTAGGTCGGTACCCCTGCCTGACCCTTCTAGGTCAGTACCCCTCCCTAACCCTTCTGGGTCGGTACCCCTTCCCAACCCCATCCCTTCTAGGTTGGTACCCCTCCCTGACCCTTCTAGGTCGGTACCCCTTCCCAACCCTGTCCCTTCTAGGTCGGTACCCCTCCCTGACCCTTCTCACTGACCCTTCTAGGTCGGTACCCCTGCCTGACCCTTCTAGGTCAGTACCCCTCCCTAACCCTTCTGGGTCGGTACCCCTTCCCAACCCCATCCCTTCTAGGTCGGTACCCCTTCCCAACCCTGTCCCTTCTAGGTCGGTACCCCTCCCTGACCCTTCTAGGTCGGTACCCCTCTCTGACCCATCTAGGTCGGTATCCCTCCCTAACCCTTCTAGGTCGGTACCCCTCCCTAACCCTTATAGGTCGGTACCCCTCCCTAACCCTTCTAGGTCGGTACCCCTCCCTAACCCTTCTGGGTCGGTACCCCTCCCCAACCCTTCTAGGTCGATACCCCTCCCTGACCCTTCTAAGTCGGTACCCCTCCCTGACCCTTCTAGGTCGGTACCCCTCCCTAACCCCAACCCTTCTAGGTCGGTACCCCTCCCTAACCCTTCTAGGTGGCTACCCCTCCCTGACCCTTCTAGGTCGGTACCCCTTCCCTGACCCTTCTAGGTCGGTACCCCTCCCTGACCCTTCTAGGTCGGTACCCCTACCTGACCCTTCTAGGTCGGTACCCCTCCCTGACCCTTCTAGGTCGGTACCCCTCCCTGACCCTTCTAGGTCGGTACCCCTTCCCAACCCCATCCCTTCTAGGTCGGTACCCCTCCCCGACCCTTCTAGGTCGGTAACCCTCCCCGACCCTTCTAGGTCGGTACCCCTCCCCGACCCTTCTAGGTCGGTACCCCTCCCTAACCCCAACCCTTCTAGGTCGGTACCCCTCCCTAACCCTTCTAGGTCGCTACCCCTCCCTGACCCTTCTAGGTCGGTACCCCTCCCTGACCCTTCTAGGTCGGTACCCCTCCCTGACCCTTCTAGGTCGGTACCCCTCCCTGACCCTTCTCGGTCGGTACCCCTCCCTGACCCTTCTAGGTCGGTACCCCTCCCTAACCCCAACCCTTCTAAGTCAGTACCCCTCCCTAACCCCAACCCTTCTAGGTCGGTACCCCTACCTAACCCTTCTAGGTCGGTACCCCTCCCTGACACTTCTAGGTCGGTACCCCTCCCTGACCCTTCTAGGTCGGTACCCCTCCCTGACCCTTCTCGGTCGGTACCCCTCCCTGACCCTTCTAGGTCGGTACCCCTCCCTGACCCTTCTAGGTCGGTACCCCTCCCTGACCCTTCTAGGTCGGTACCCCTCCCTGACACTTCTAGGTCGGTACCCCTTCCCAACCCCAACCCTTCTAGGTCGGTAACCCTCCCTAACCCTTCTAGGTCAGTACCCCTCCCTAACCCCAACCCTTCTAGGTCGGTACCCCTCCATAACCCTTCTAGGTCCGTACCCCTCCCCAACCCTTCTAGTTCGATACCCCTCCCCAACCCTTCTAGGTCGATACCCCTCCCCGACCCTTCTAGGTCGGTACCCCTCCCTGACCCTTCTAGGTCGGTACCCCTCCCTGACCCTTCTAGGTCGGTACCCCTCCCTGACCCTTCTAGGTCGGTACCCCTCCCTAACCCCAACCCTTCTATGTCAGTACCCCTCCCTAATCCCAACCCTTCTAGGTCGGTACCCCTCCCTAACCCTTCTAGGTCGGTACCCCTCCCTAACCCTTCTAGGTCGGTACCCCTCCCTGACCCTTCTAGGTCGGTACCCCTACCTGACCCTTCTCCCTGACCCTTCTAGGTCGGTACCCCTCCCTGACCCTTCTAGGTCGGTACCCCTCCCTAACCCTTCTAGGTCGGTACCCCTTCCCAACCCCATCCCTTCTAGGTTGGTACGCCTCCCTGACCCTTCTAGGTCGGTACCCCTCCCTGACCCTTCTAGGTCGGTACCCCTCCCTGACCCTTCTAGGTCGGTACCCCTACCTGACCCTTCTCCTGACCCTTCTAGGTCGGTACCCCTCCCTGACCCTTCTAGGTCGCTACCCCTCCCTAACCCCAACCCTTCCGGGTCGGTACCCCTCCCTGACCCTTCTAGGTCGCTACCCCTTCCTGACCCTTCTATGTCGGTACCCCTCCCTGACCCTTCTAGGTCGGTGCCCCTCCCTGACCCTTCTAGGTCGGTACCCCTCCCTGACCCTTCTAGGTCGGTACCCCTCCCTGACCCTTCTAGGTCGGTACCCCTCCCTAACCCTTCTAGGTCGGTACCCCACCCTAACACTTCTAGGTCGGTACCCCTCCCTAACCCTTCTAGGTCGGTACCCCTCCCTAACCCTTCTAGGTCGGTACCCCTCCCTGACCCTTCTAGGTTGGTACCCCTACCTGACCCTTCTCCCTGACCCTTCTAGGTCGGTACCCCTCCCTGACCCTTCTAGTTCGGTACCCCTCCCTAACCCTTCTAGGTCGGTACCCCTTCCCAACCCCATCCCTTCTAGGTTGGTACCCTTCCCTGACCCTTCTAGGTCGGTACCCCTCCCTGACCATTCTAGGTAGGGATCCCTCCCTGACCCTTCTAGGTCGGTACCCCTTCCCAACCCCATCCCTTCTAGGTCAGTACCCCTTCCCAACCCCATCCCTTCTAGGTCGGTACCCCTCCCTGACCCTTCTAGGTCGGTACCTGTCTCTGACCCTTCTAGGTCGGTACCCCTCCCTGACCCTTCTAGGTCGGTACCCCTACCTGACCCTTCTTGGTCGGTACCCCTCCCTGACCCTTCTAGGTCGGTACCCCTCCCTGAACCTTCTAGGTCGGTACCCTCCCCGACCCTTCTAGGTCGGTACCCCTCCCCGACCCTTCTAGGTCAGTACCCCTCCCCGACCCTTCTAGGTCGGTACCCCTCCCCGACCCTTCTAGGTCGGTAACCCTCCCCGACCCTTCTAGGTCGGTACCCCTCCCCGACCCTTCTAGGTCGGTACCCCTCCCCGACCCTTCTAGGTCGGTACCCCTCCCCGACCCTTCTAGGTCGGTACCCCTCCCTAACCCCAACCCTTGTAGGTCGGTACCCCTCCCTAACCCTTCTAGGTCGCTACCCCTCCCTGACCCTTCTAGGTCGGTAACCCTCCCTGACCCTTCTAGGTCGCTACCCCTCCCTGACCCTTCTAGGTCGGTACCCCTCCCTGACCCTTCTAGGTCGGTACCCCTCCCTGACCCTTCTAGGTCGGTACCCCTTCCCAACCCCATCCCTTCTAGGTCGGTACCCCTCCCTGACCCTTCTAGGTCGGTACCCCTCCCTGACCCTTCTAGGTCGGTACCCCTCCCTGACCCTTCTAGGTCGGTACCCCTTCCCAACCCCATCCCTTCTAGGTCGGTACCCCTCCCCGACCCTTCTAGGTCGGTACCCCTCCCCGACCCTTCTAGGTCGGTAACCCTCCCCGACCCTTCTAGGTCGGTAACCCTCCCCGACCCTTCTAGGTCAGTACCCCTCCCTGACCCTTCTAGGTCGGTACCCCTCCCTGACCCTACTAGGTCGGTACCCCTCCCTGACCCTTCTAGGTCGGTACCCCTCCCTAACCCCAACCCTTCTAGGTCGGTACCCCTCCCTAACCCTTCTAGGTCGCTACCCCTCCCTAACTCTTATAGGTCGATACCCCTCCCTGACCCTTCTAGGTCGGTACCCCTCCCTGACCCTTCTAGGTCGGTACCCCTCCCTAACCACAACCCTTCTAGGTCGGTACCCCTCCCTAACCCTTCTAAGTCGCTACCCCTCCCTGACCCTTCTAGGTCGGTACCCTTCCCTGACCCTTCTAGGTCGGTACCCCTCCCTGACCCTTCTAGGTCGGTACCCCTCCCTGACCCTTCTAGGTCGGTACCCCTCCCTGACCCTTCTAGGTCGGTACCCCTTCCCAACCCCATCCCTTCTAGGTCGGTACCCCTCCCCGACCCTTCTAGGTCGGTACCCCTCCCCGACCCTTCTAGGTCGGTAACCCTCCCCGAACCTTCTAGGTCGGTACCCCTCCCCGACCCTTCTAGGTCGGTACCCCTCCCTGACCCTTCTAGGTCGGTACCCCTTCCCAACCCCATCCCTTCTAGGTCGGTACCCCTCCCCGACCCTTCTAGGTCGGTACCCCTCCCCGACCCTTCTAGGTCGGTAACCCTCCCCGAACCTTCTAGGTCGGTACCCCTCCCCGACCCTTCTAGGTCGGTACCCCTCCCTAACCCCAACCCTTCTAGGTCGGTACCCCACCCTAACCCTTCTAGGTTGCTACCCCTCCCTGACCCTTCTAGGTCGGTACCCCTCCCTGACCCTTCTAGGTCGGTACCCCTCCCTGACCCTTCTAGGTCGGTACCCCTCCCTGACCCTTCTAGGTCGGTACCCCTCCCTGACCCTTCTCGGTCGGTACCCCTCCCTGACCCTTCTAGGTCGGTACCAATCCCTAACCCCAACCCTTCTAAGTCAGTACCCCTCGCTAACCCCAACCCTTCTAGGTCGGTACCCCTCCCTGACCCTTCTAGGTTGGTACCCCTCCCTGACCCTTCTCACTGACCCTTCTAGGTCGGTACCCCTCCCTGACCCTTCTAGGTCAGTACCCCTCCCTAACCCTTCTGGGTCGGTACCCCTTCCCAACCCCATCCCTTCTAGGTTGGTACCCCTCCCTGACCCTTCTAGGTCGGTACCCCTTCCCAACCCCATCCCTTCTAGGTCGGTACCCCTCCCTGACCCTTCTAGGTCGGTACCCCTCTCTGACCCATCTAGGTTGGTATCCCTCCCTAACCCTTCTAGGTCGGTACCCCTCCCTAACCCTTCTAGGTCGGTACCCCTCCCTAACCCTTCTGGGTCGGTACCCCTCCCCAACCCTTCTAGGTCGATACCCCTCCCCGACCCTTCTAGGTCGGTACCCCTCCCCGACCCTTCTAGGTCGGTACCCCTCCCCGACCCTTCTAGGTAGGTACCCCTCCCCGACCCTTCTAGGTCGGTACCCCTCCCTGACCCTTCTAGGTCGGTACCCCTCCCTGACCCTTCTAGGTCGGTACACCTCCCTGACCCTTCTAGGTCGGTACCCCTCCCTGACCCTTCTAGGTCGGTACACCTCCCTAACCCCAACCCTTCTAAGTCAGTACCCCTCCCTAACCCCAACCCTTCTAGGTCAGTACCCCTCCCTAACCCTTCTAGGTTGGTACCCCTACCTAACCCTTCTAGGTCGGTACCCCTCCCTGACCCTTCTAGGTTGGTACCCCTCCCTGACCCTTCTCACTGACCCTTCTAGGTCGGTACCCCTCCCTGACCCTTCTAGCTCAGTACCCCTCCCTAACCCTTCTAGGTCGGTACCCCTTCCCAACCCCATCCCTTGTAGGTTGGTACCCCTCCCTGACTCTTCTAGGTCGGTACCCCTCCCTGACCCTTCTAGGTCGGTACCCCTCCCTGACCCTTCTAGGTCGGTACCCCTTCCCAACCCCATCCCTTCTAGGTCGGTACCCCTCCCTGACCCTTCTAGGTCGGTACCCCTCCCTGACCCTTCTAGGTCGGTACCCCTCCCTGACACTTCGAGGTCGGTACCCCTCCCCGACCCTTCTAGGTCGGTACCCCTCCCCGACCCTTCTAGGTCAGTACCCTCCCCGACCCTTCTCGGTCGGTACCCCTCCCCGACCCTTCTAGGTCGGTACCCCTCCCCGACCCTTCTATGTCGGTAACCCTCCCCGACCCTTCTAGGTCGGTACCCCTCCCCGACCCTTCTAGGTCGGTACGCCTCCCTGACCCTTCTAGGTCGGTACCCCTCCCTAACCCCAACCCTTCTAGGTCGGTACCCCTCCCTAACCCTTCTAGGTCGCTACCCCTCCCTAACTCTTCTAGGTCGGTACCCCTCCCTGACCCTTCTAGGTCGGTACCCCTCCCTGACCCTTCTAGGTCGGTACCCCTCCCTGACCCTTCTAGGTCGGTACCCCTCCCTAACCCCGACCCTTCTAAGTCAGTACCCCTCCCTAACCCCAACCCTTCTAGGTCGGTACCCCTCCCTAACCCTTCTAGGTTGGTACCCCTCCCTAACCCTTCTAGGTCGGTACCCCTCCCTGACCCTTCTAGGTTGGTACCCCTCCCTGACCCTTCTCACTGACCCTTCTAGGTCGGTACCCCTCCCTGACCCTTCTAGGTCAGTACCCCTCCCTAACCCTTCTAGGTCGGTACCCCTTCCCAACCCCATCCCTTCTAGGTTGGTACCCCTCCCTGACCCTTCTAGGTCGGTACCCCTCCCTGACCCTTCTAGGTCGGTACCCCTCCCTGACCCTTCTATGTCGGTACCCCTCCCTGACCCTTCTAGGTCGGTACCCCTTCCCAACCCCATCCCTTCTAGGTCTGTACCCCTCCCTGACCCTTCTAGGTCGGTACCCCTCCCTGACCCTTCTAGGTCGGTACCCCTCCCTGACCCTTCTAGGTCGGTAACCCTCCCCGACCCTTCTAGGTCGGTACCCTCCCCGACCCTTCTAGGTCGGTACCTCTCCCCGACCCTTCTAGGTCGGTACCCCTCCCCGACCCTTCTAGGTCGGTACCCCTCCCCGACCCTTCTAGGTCGGTACCCCTCCCCGACCCTTCTAGGTCGGTATCCCTCCCCGACCCTTCTAGGACGGTACCCCTCCCCGACCCTTCTAGGTCGGTACCCCTCCCTGACCCTTCTAGGTCGGTACCCCTCCCTAACCCCAACCCTTCTAGGTCGGTACCCCTCCCTAACCCTTCTAGGTCTCTACCCCTCCCTAACTCTTCTAGGTCGGTACCCCTCCCTGACCCTTCTAGGTCGGTACCCCTCCCTGACCCTTCTAGGTCGGTACCCCTCCCTGACCCTTCTAGGTCGGTACCCCTCCCTGACCCTTCTCACTGTCCCTTCTAGGTCGGTACCCCTCCCTGACCCTTCTAGGTCGGTACCCCTTCCCAACCCCATCCCTTCTAGGTCGGTACCCCTCTCTGACCCTTCTAGGTCGGTACCCCTCCCTGACCCTTCTAGGTCGGTACCCCTCCCCGACCCTTCTAGTTCGGTACCCTCCCTGACCCTTAAAGGTCGGTACCCCTTCCTGACCCTTCTAGGTCGGTACCCCTCCCTAACCCCAACCCTTCTAGGTCGGTACCCCTCCCTGACCCTTCTAGGTCGGTACCCCTCCCTGACCCTTCTAGGTTGGTACCCCTACCTGACCCTTCTCCCTGACCCTTCTAGGTCGGTACCCCTCCCTGACCCTTCTAGGTCGGTACCCCTCCCTAACCCTTCTAGGTCGGTACCCCTTCCCAACCCCATCCCTTCTAGGTCGGTACCCCTCCCTGACCCTTCTAGGTCGGTACCCCTCCCTGACCCTTCTAGGTCGGTACCCCTTCCCAACCCCATCCCTTCTAGGTCGGTACCCCTCCCTGACCCTTCTAGGTCGGTGCCCCTCCCTGACCTTTCTAGGTCGGTACCCCTCCCTAACCCCAACCCTTCCGGGTCGGTACCCCTCCCTAAGCCCAACCCTTCCAGGTCAGTACCCCTCCCCGACCCTTCTAGGTCGGTACCCTCCCCGACCCTTCAGGTTGGTACCCCTCCCCGACGCTTCTAGGTCGGTTATCCTCCCCGACCCTTCTAGGTCGGTACCCCTCCCTGACCCTTCTAGGTCGGTACCCCTTCCCAACCCCATCCCTTCTAGGTCGGTACCCCTCCCTGACCCTTCTAGGTCGGTGCCCCTCCCTGACCTTTCTAGGTCGGTACCCCTCCCTAACCCCAACCCTTCCGGGTCGGTACCCCTCCCTAAGCCCAACCCTTCCAGGTCAGTACCCCTCCCCGACCCTTCTAGGTCGGTACCCTCCCCGACCCTTCAGGTCGGTAACCCTCCCCGACCCTTCTAGGTCGGTACCCCTCCCCGACCCTTCTAGGTCGGTACCCCTCCCTAACCCCATCCCTTCTAGGTCGGTACACCTGCCTGACCCTTCTAGGTCGGTACCCCTCTCAGGCCCTTCTAGGACGGTACCCCTCCCTGACCCTTCTAGGTCGGTACCCCTACCTGACCCTTCTAGGTCGGTACCCTCCCCGACCCTTCTAGGTCGGTACCCCTCCCCGACCCTTCTAGGTCGGTACCCCTCCCTAACCCTTCTAGGTCGGTACCCCTCCCTAACCCTTCTAGGTCAGTACCCCTCCCTAACCCTTCTAGGTCGGTACCTCACCCTAAGCCTTCTAGGTCGGTACCCCTCCCCAACCCTTACAGTTCACTAGCCCTCCCTAACCCTTCTAGGTCGGTACCCCTCCCCGACCCCGACCCTTCCAGGTCGGTACCCCTCCCCAACCCCAACCCTTCCAGGTCGGTACCCCTCCCTAACCCTTCAAGGTCGATACCCCTCCCTAACACTTCTAGGTCGGTACCCCTCCCTGACCCTTCTAGGTCGGTACCCCTCCCTAACCCCAACCCTTCTAGGTCGGTACCCCTCCCTAACCCTTCTAGGTCAGTACCCCTCCCTAACCCCAACCCTTCTAGGTCGGTACCCCTCCCTAACCCTTCCAGTTCGCTACCCCTCCCTAACCCATCTAGGTCGGTACCCCTCCCTGTCCCTTCTAGGTCGGTACCCCTCCCTGACCCTTCTAGGGCGGTACCCCTCCCTGACCCTTCTAGGTCGGTATCCCTCCCTGACCCTTCTAGGTCGGTACCCCTCCCTGACCCTTCTAGGTCGGTACCCCTCCCTAACCCTGACCCTTCTATGTCGGTACCCCTCCCTAACCCCGACCCTTCTAGGTCGGTACCCCTCCCTAACCCTTCTAGGTCGCTACCCCTCCCTAACCCTTCTAGGTCGGTACCCCTCCCTAACCCTTCTAGGTCGGTACCCCTCCCTGACCCTTCTAGGTTGGTACCCCTCCCTGACCCTTCTCCCTGACCCTTCTAGGTCGGTACCCCTCCCTGACCTTTCTAGGTCAGTACCCCTCCCTGACCCTTCTAGGTCGGTACCCCTTCCCAACCCCATCCCTTCTAGGTCGGTACCCCTCCCTGACCCTTCTAGGTCGGTACCCCTTCCCAACCCCATCCCTTCTAGGTCGGTACCCCTCCCTGACCCTTCTAGGTCGGTGCCCCTCCCTGACCTTTCTAGGTCGGTACCCCTCCCTAACCCCAACCCTTCCGGGTCGGTACCCCTCCCTAAGCCCAACCCTTCCAGGTCAGTACCCCTCCCCGACCCTTCTAGGTCGGTACCCTCCCCGACCCTTCAGGTTGGTACCCCTCCCCGACGCTTCTAGGTCGGTTATCCTCACCGACCCTTCTAGGTCGGTAACCCTCCCCGACCCTTCTAGGTCGGTACCCCTCCCCGACCCTTCTAGGTCGGTACCCCTCCCTAACCCCATCCCTTCTAGGTCGGTACACCTGCCTGACCCTTCTAGGTCGGTACCCCTCTCAGGCCCTTCTAGGACGGTACCCCTCCCTGACCCTTCTAGGTCGGTACCCCTACCTGACCCTTCTAGGTCGGTACCCTCCCCGACCCTTCTAGGTCGGTACCCCTCCCCGACCCTTCTAGGTCGGTACCCCTCCCCGACCCTTCTAGGTCGGTACCCCTCCCTAACCCTTCTAGGTCGGTACCCCTCCCTAACCCTTCTAGGTCAGTACCCCTCCCTAACCCTTCTAGGTCGGTACCTCACCCTAAGCCTTCTAGGTCGGTACCCCTCCCCAACCCTTACAGTTCACTAGCCCTCCCTAACCCTTCTAGGTCGGTACCCCTCCCCGACCCCGACCCTTCCAGGTCGGTACCCCTCCCCAACCCCAACCCTTCCAGGTCGGTACCCCTCCCTAACCCTTCAAGGTCGATACCCCTCCCTAACACTTCTAGGTCGGTACCCCTCCCTGACCCTTCTAGGTCGGTACCCCTCCCTGACCCTTCTAGGTCGGTACCCCTCCCTGACCCTTCTAGGTCGGTACCCCTCCCTGACCCTTCTAGGTCGGTACCCCTCCCTAACCCCAACCCTTCTAGGTCGGTACCCCTCCCTAACCCTTCTAGGTCAGTACCCCTCCCTAACCCCAACCCTTCTAGGTCGGTACCCCTCCCTAACCCTTCCAGTTCGCTACCCCTCCCTAACCCATCTAGGTCGGTACCCCTCCCTGTCCCTTCTAGGTCGGTACCCCTCCCTGACCCTTCTAGGGCGGTACCCCTCCCTGACCCTTCTAGGTCGGTATCCCTCCCTGACCCTTCTAGGTCGGTACCCCTCCCTGACCCTTCTAGGTCGGTACCCCTCCCTAACCCTGACCCTTCTATGTCGGTACCCCTCCCTAACCCCGACCCTTCTAGGTCGGTACCCCTCCCTAACCCTTCTAGGTCGCTACCCCTCCCTAACCCTTCTAGGTCGGTACCCCTCCCTGACCCTTCTAGGTTGGTACCCCTCCCTGACCCTTCTCCCTGACCCTTCTAGGTCGGTACCCCTCCCTGACCTTTCTAGGTCAGTACCCCTCCCTGACCCTTCTAGGTCGGTACCCCTTCCCAACCCCATCCCTTCTAGGTCGGTACCCCTCCCTGACCCTTCTAGGTCGGTATCCCTCCCTAACCCATCTAGGTCGGTACCCCTCCCTAACCCTTCTAGGTCGGTACCCCTCCCTAACCCTTCTAGGTCGGTACCCCTCCCTAACCCTTCTAGGTCGGTACCCCTCCCTAACCCTTCTAGGTCGGTACCCCACCCTAACCCTTCTAGGTCGGTACCCCACCCTAACCCTTCTAAGTCGGTACCTCTCCCTAACCCTTCTAGGTCGGTACCCCTCCCTAACCCTTCTAGGTCGGTACCCCACCCTAACCCTTCTAGGTCGGTACCCCACCCTAACCCTTCTAGGTCGGTACCCCTCCCTAACCCTTCTAGGTCATTACCCCTCCCTAACCCTTCTAGGTCGGTACCCCACCCTTACCCTTCTAGGTCGGTACCCCTCCCCAACCCTTCCAGGTCACTACCCCTCCCTAACCCTTCTAGGTATGTACCCCTCCCCGACCCTTCTAGGTCGGTACCCCTCCCCGACCCGGACCCTTCCAGGTCGGTACCCCTCCCCGACCCCAACCCTTCCAGGTCGGTACCCCTCCCTAACCCTTCTAGGTCGATACCCCTCCCTAACACTTCTAGGTCGGTACCCCTCCCTGACCCTTCTAGGTCGGTACCCCTCCCTGACCATTGTGGTCGATACCCCTCCCTCACCCTTCTAGGTCGGTACCCCTCCCTGACCCTTCTAGGTCGGTACCCCTCCCTGACCCTTCTAGGTCGGTACCCCTCACCGACCCTTCTAGGTCTGTACTCCTCCCCGACTCTTCTAGGTCGGTACCCTCCCCGACCCTTCTAGGTCGGTACCCCTCCCTAACCCCAACCCTTCTAGGTCGGTACCCCTCCCTAACCCTTCTAGGTCAGTACCCCTCCCTAACCCCAACCCTTCTAGGTCGGTACCCCTCCCTAACCCTTCTAGGTCAGTACCCCTCCCTAACCCCAACCCTTCTAGGTCGGTACCCCTCCCTAACCCTTCCAGTTCGCTACCCCTCCCTAACCCATCTAGGTCGGTACCCCTCCCTGTCCCTTCTAGGTCGGTACCCCTCCCTGACCCTTCTAGGGCGGTACCCCTCCCTGACCCTTCTAGGTCGGTATCCCTCCCTGACCCTTCTAGGTCGGTACCCCTCCCTGACCCTTCTAGGTCGGTACCCCTCCCTAACCCTTCTAGGTCGCTACCCCTCCCTAACCCTTCTAGGTCGGTACCCCTCCCTAACCCTTCTAGGTCGGTACCCCTCCCTGACCCTTCTAGGTCGCTACCCCTCCCTAACCCTTCTAGGTCGGTACCCCTCCCTGACCCTTCTAGGTCGGTACCCCTCCCTGACCCTTCTAGGTTGGTACCCCTCCCTGACCCTTCTAGGTCGGTACCCCTCCCTGACCTTTCTAGGTCAGTACCCCTCCCTGACCCTTCTAGGTCGGGACCCCTTCCCAACCCCATCCCTTCTAGGTCGGTACCCCTCCCTGACCCTTCTAGGTCGGTATCCCTCCCTAACCCATCTAGGTCGGTACCCCTCCATAACCCTTCTAGGTCGGTACCCCTCCCTAACCCTTCTAGGTCGGTACCCCACCCTAACCCTTCTAGGTCGATACCCCACCCTAACCCTTCTAGGTCGGTACCCCTCCCTAACCCTTCTAGGTCATTACCCCTCCCTAACCCTTCTAGGTCGGTACCCCACCCTAACCCTTCTAGGTCGGTACCCCTCCCCAACCCTTCCAGGTCACTACCCCTCCCTAACCCTTCTAGGTAGGTACCCCTACCCGACCCTTCTAGGTCGGTACCCCTCCCCGACCCGGACCCTTCCAGGTCGGTACCCCTCCCCGACCCCAACCCTTCCAGGTCGGTACCCCTCCCTAACCCTTCTAGGTCGATACCCCTCACTAACACTTCTAGGTCGGTACCCCTCCCTGACCCTTCTAGGTCGGTACCCCTCCCCGACCCCAACCCTTCCAGGTCGGTACCCCTCCCTAACCCTTCTAGGTCGATACCCCTCCCTAACACTTCTAGGTCGGTACCCCTCCCTGACCCTTCTAGGTCGGTACCCCTCCCTGACCATTGTTGGTCGATACCCCTCCCTCACCCTTCTAGGTCGGTACCCCTCCCTGACCCTTCTAGGTCGGTACCCCTCCCTGACCCTTCTAGGTCGGTACCCCTCACCGACCCTTCTAGGTCTGTACTCCTCCCCGACTCTTCTAGGTCGGTACCCTCCCCGACCCTTCCAGGTCGGTACCCCTCCCCGACCCCAACCCTTCCAGGTCGGTACCCCTCCCTAACCCTTCCAGGTCGGTACCCCTCCCTAACCCTTCTAGGTCGATACCCCTCCCTAACACTTCTAGGTCGGTACCCCTCCCTGACCCTTCTAGGTCGGTACCCCTCCCTGACCATTCTTGGACGGTACCCCTCCCTCACCCTTCTAGGTCGGTACCCCTCCCTGACCCTTCTAGGTCGGTACCCCTCCCTGACCCTTCTAGGTCGGTACCCCTCACCGACCCTTCTAGGTCTGTACTCCTCCCCGACTCTTCTAGGTCGGTACCCTCCCCGACCCTTCTAGTTCGGTACCCCTCCCTAACCCCAACCCTTCTAGGTCTGTACCCCTCCCTAACCCTTCTAGGTCAGTACCCCTCCCTAACCCCAACCCTTCTAGGTCGGTACCCTTCCCTAACCCTTCTAGGTCGTTACCCCTCCCTAACCCTTCTAGGTCGTTACCCCTCCCTAACCCTTCTAGGTCGGTACCACTCCCTGACCCTTTTAGGTCGGTACCCCTCCCTGACCCTTCTAGGTCGGTACACCTCCCTGACCCTGATAAGGTCGGTACCCCTCCCTGACCCTTCTAGGTCGGTACCCCTCCCTAACCCCAACCCTTCTAGGTCGGTACCCCTCCCTAACCCCAACCCTTCTAGGTCGGTACCCCTCCCTAACCCCAACCCTTCTAGGTCGGTACCCCTCCCTAACCCTTCTAGGTCAGTACCCCTCCCTAACCCCAACCCTTCTAGGTCGGTACCCCTCCCTAACCCTTCTAGGTCAGTACCCCTCCCTAACCCTTCTAGGTCAGTACCCCCTCCCTAACCCCAACCCTTCTAGGTCGGTACCCCCTCCCTAACCCTTCTAGTTCGCTACCCCCTCCCTAACCCATCTAGGTCGGTACCCCTCCCTGACCCTTCTAGGTCGGTACCCCTCCCTGACCCTTCTAGGTCGGTACCCCTCCCTGACCCTTCTAGGTCGGTACCCCTCCCTGACCCTTCTAGGTCGGTACCCCTCCCTGACCCTTCTAGGTCGGTACCCCCTCCCTGACCCTTCTAGGTCGGTACCCCCTCCCTAACCCTGACCCTTCTAGGTCGGTACCCCTCCCTAACCCTGACCCTTCTATGTCGGTACCCCTCCCTAACCCTGACCCTTTTAGGTCAGTACCCCTCCCTAACCCCAACCCTTCTAGGTCGGTACCCCTCCCTAACCCTTCTAGGTCGGTACCCCTCCCTAACCCTTCTAGGTCGGTACCCCTCCCTAACCCTTCTAGGTCGCTACCCCTCCCTAACCCTTCTAGGTCGGTACCCCTCCCTAACCCTTCTAGGTCGGTACCCCTCCCTAACCCTTCTAGGTCGGTACCCCTCCCTAACCCTTCTAGGTCGGTACCCTTCCCTAACCCTTCTAGGTCGGTACCCCTCCCTGACCCTTCTAGGTTGGTACCCCTCCCTGACCCTTCTCCCTGACCCTTCTAGGTCGGTACCCCTCCTTAACCCTTCTAGGTTGGTACCCCTCCCTGACCCTTCTCACTGACTCTTCTAGGTTGGTACCCCTCCCTGACCCTTCTAGGTCTGTACCCCTCCCTGACCCTTCTAGGTCGGTACCCCTTCCCAACCCCATCCCTTCTAGGTCGGTACCCATCCCTGACCCTTCTAGGTCGGTACCCCTCCCTGACCCTTCTAGGTCGGTACCCCTCCCTGACCCTTCTAGGTCTGTACCCCTCCGTGACCCTTCTAGGTCGGTACCCCTCCCTAACCCCAACCCTTCTAAGTCGGGACCCCTCCCTAACCCCAACTCTTCTAGGTCGGTACCCCTCCCTGACCCTTCTAGGTCGGTATCCCTCACTAACCCTTCTAGGTCGGTACCCCTCCCTAACCCTTCTAGGTCGGTACCCCTCCCTAACCCTTCTAGGTCGGTACCCCTCCCTGTTCCTTCTAGGTCGGTACCCCTCCCTAACCCTTCTAGGTCGGTACCCCTTCCTGACCCTTCTAGGTCGGTACCCCTCCCTAACCCTTCTAGGTCGGTACCCCTCCCTAACCCTTCTAGGTCAGTACCCCTCCCTAACCCTTCTAGGTCGGTACCCCACCCTAACCCTTCTAGGTCGGTACCCCTCCCCAACCCTTCCAGGTCACTAGCCCTCCCTAACCCTTCTAGGTAGGTACCCCTCCCCGACCCTTCTAGGTCGGTACCCCTCCCTGACCCTTCTAGGTCGGTACCCCTCCCTGACCCTTCTAGGTCGGTACCCCTCCCTGACCCTTCTAGGTCAGTACCCCTCCCCGACCCTTCCAGGTCAGTACCCCTCCCCGACCCTTCCAGGTCACTACCCCTCCCTAACCCTTCTAGGTAGGTACCCCACCCTAACCCTTCTAGGTTGGTACCCCACCCTAACCCTTCTAGGTCAGTACCCCTCCCCAACCCTTCCAGGTCACTACCCCTCCCTAACCCTTCTAGGTAGGTACCCCTCCCCGACCCTTCTAGGTCGGTACCCCTCCCTGACCCTTCTAGGTCGGTATCCCTCACTAACCCTTCTAGGTCGGTACCCCTCCCTAACCCTTCTAGGTCGGTACCCCTCCCTAACCCTTCTAGGTCGGTACCCCTCCCTGTTCCTTCTAGGTCGGTACCCCTCCCTAACCCTTCTAGGTCGGTACCCCTTCCTGACCCTTCTAGGTCGGTACCCCTCCCTAACCCTTCTAGGTCGGTACCCCTCCCTAACCCTTCTAGGTCAGTACCCCTCCCTAACCCTTCTAGGTCGGTACCCCACCCTAACCCTTCTAGGTCGGTACCCCTCCCCAACCCTTCCAGGTCACTAGCCCTCCCTAACCCTTCTAGGTAGGTACCCCTCCCCGACCCTTCTAGGTCGGTACCCCTCCCCGACCCTTCTAGGTCGGTACCCCTCCCTGACCCTTCTAGGTCGGTACCCCTCCCTGACCCTTCTAGGTCAGTACCCCTCCCCGACCCTTCCAGGTCAGTACCCCTCCCCGACCCTTCCAGGTCACTACCCCTCCCTAACCCTTCTAGGTAGGTACCCCACCCTAACCCTTCTAGGTCGGTACCCCTCCCTAACCCTTCTAGGTTGGTACCCCACCCTAACCCTTCTAGGTCAGTACCCCTCCCCCAACCCTTCCAGGTCACTACCCCTCCCTAACCCTTCTAGGTAGGTACCCCTCCCCGACCCTTCTAGGTCGGTACCCCTCCCCGACCCCGACCCTTCCAGGTCGGTACACCTCCCCGATCCCAACCCTTCCAGGTCGGTACCCCCTCCCTAACCTTTCTAGGTCGATACCCCCTCCCTGACCCTTCTAGGTCGGTACCCCTCCCTGACCCTTCTAGGTCGGTACCCCTCCCTGACCCTTCTAGGTCAGTACCCCTCCCTGACCCTTCTAGGTCGGTACCCCTCCCTGACCCTTCTAGGTCGGTACCTCTCCCCGACCCTTCTAGGTCGGTACCCCTCCCCGACCCTTTTAGGTCGGTACCCTCCCTGACCCTTCTAGGTCGGTACCCCTCCCCGACCCTTCTAGGTCGGTACCCCTCCCCGACCCTTCTAGTTCGGTACCCCTCCCTGACCCTTCTAGGTCGGTAACCCTCCCCCGACCCTTCTAGGTCGGTACCCCTCCCCGACCCTTCTAGGTCGGTACCCCTCCCTAACCCCAACCCTTCTAGGTCGGTACCCCTCCCTAACCTTTCTAGGTCAGTACCCCTCCCTAACCCCAACCCTTCTAGGTCGCTACCCCTCCCTGACCCTTCTAGGTCGGTACCCCTCCCTGACCCTTCTAGGTCGGTACCCCTCCCTGACCCTTCTAGGTCGGTACCCCTCACCGACCCTTCTAGGTCTGTACTCCTCCCCGACTCTTCTAGGTCGGTACCCTCCCCGACCCTTCTAGGTCGGTACCCCTCCCTAACCCCAACCCTTCTAGGTCGGTACCCCTCCCTAACCCTTCTAGGTCAGTACCCCTCCCTAACCCCAACCCTTCTAGGTCGGTACCCCTCCCTAACCCTTCTAGGTCGCTACCCCTCCCTAACCCTTCTAGGTCGGTACCCCTCCCTGACCCTTTTAGGTCGGTACCCCTCCCTAACCCTTCTAGGTCGGTACCCCTCCCCTAACGCTTCTAGGTCGGTACCCCTCCCTGACCCTTCTAGGTTGGTACCCCTCCCTGACCCTTCTCACTGACCCTTCTAGGTTGGTACCCCTCCCTGACCCTTCTAGGTCGGTACCCCTCCCTGACCCTTCTAGGTCGGTACCCCTTCCCAACCCCATCCCTTCTAGGTCGGTACCCCTCCCTGACCCTTCTAGGTCGCTACCCCTCTCTGACCCTTCTAGGTCGGTATCCCTCCCTAACCCTTCTAGGTCGGTACCCCTACCTAACCCTTCTAGGTCGGTACCCCCTCCCTAACCATTCTGGGTCGATACCCCTCCCTAACCATTCTGGGTCGATACCCCTCCCTAACCCTTCTGGGTCGGTACCCCTCCCCAACCCTTCTAGGTCGGTACCCCTCCCCGACCCTTCTAGGTCGGTACCCCTCCCTAACCCTTCTAGGTCGGTACCTCACCCTAAGCCTTCTAGGTCGGTACCCCTCCCCAACCCTTACAGTTCACTAGCCCTCCCTAACCCTTCTAGGTCGGTACCCCTCCCCGACCCCGACCCTTCCAGGTCGGTACCCCTCCCCAACCCCAACCCTTCCAGGTCAGTACCCCTCCCTAACCCTTCTAGGTCGATACCCCTCCCTAACACTTCTAGGTAGGTACCCCTCCCTGACCCTTCTAGGTCAGTACCCCTCCCTGACCCTTCTAGGTCGGTACCCCTCCCTGACCCTTCTAGGTCGGTACCCCTCCCTGACCCTTCTAGGTCGGTACCCCTCCCTAACCCCAACCCTTCTAGGTCGGTACCCCTCCCTAACCCTTCTAGGTCAGTACCCCTCCCTAACCCCAACCCTTCTAGGTCGGTACCCCTCCCTAACCCTTCTAGGTCAGTACCCCTCCCTAACCCCAACCCTTCTAGGTCGGTACCCCTCCCTAACCCTTCTAGTTCGCTACCCCTCCCTAACCCATCTAGGTCGGTACCCCTCCCTGACCCTTCTAGGTCGGTACCCCTCCCTGACCCTTCTAGGTCGGTACCCCTCCCTGACCCTTCTAGGTCGGTACCCCTCCCTGACCCTTCTAGGTCGGTACCCCTCCCTGACCCTTCTAGGTCGGTACCCCTCCCTGACCCTTCTAGGTCGGTACCCCTCCCTAACCCTGACCCTTCTAGGTCGGTACCCCTCCCTAACCCTGACCCTTCTATGTCGGTACCCCTCCCTAACCCTGACCCTTTTAGGTCAGTACCCCTCCCTAACCCCAACCCTTCTAGGTCGCTACCCCTCCCTAACCCTTCTAGGTCGGTACCCCTCCCTAACCCTTCTAGGTCGCTACCCCTCCCTAACCCTTCTAGGTCGGTACCCCTCCCTAACCCTTCTAGGTCGGTACCCCTCCCTAACCCTTCTAGGTCGGTACCCTTCCCTAACCCTTCTAGGTCGGTACCCCTCCCTGACCCTTCTAGGTTGGTACCCCTCCCTGACCCTTCTCCCTGACCCTTCTAGGTCGGTACCCCTCCTTAACCCTTCTAGGTTGGTACCCCTCCCTGACCCTTCTCACTGACTCTTCTAGGTTGGTACCCCTCCCTGACCCTTCTAGGTCGGTACCCCTCCCTGACCCTTCTAGGTCGGTACCCCTTCCCAACCCCATCCCTTCTAGGTCGTTACCCATCCCTGACCCTTCGAGGTCAGTACCCCTCCCTGACCCTTCTAGGTCGGTACCCCTCCCTGACCCTTCTAGGTCTGTACCCCTCCGTGACCCTTCTAGGTCGGTACCCTTCCCTAACCCCAACCCTTCTAAGTCGGTACCCCTCCCTAACCCCAACTCTTCTAGGTCGGTACCCCTCCCTAACCCTTCTAGGTCGGTACCCCTCCCTAACCCTTCTAGGTCGGTACCCCTCCCTAACCCTTCTAGGTCGGTACCCCTCCCTGCCCCTTCTAGGTCGGTACCCCTCCCTGACCCTTCTAGGTCGGTACCCCTCCCTGACACTTCTAGGTCGGTACCCCTCCCTAACCCCAACCCTTCCGGGTCGGTACCCCTCCCTAAGCCCAACCCTTCCAGGTCAGTACCCCTCCATGACCCTTCTAGGTCGGTATCCCTCCCTAACCCATCTAGGTCGGTACCCCTCCCTAACCCTTCTAGGTCGGTACCCCTCCCTAACCCTTCTAGGTCGGTACCCCTCCCTAACCCTTCTAGGTCGGTACCCCACCCTAACCCTTCTAGGTCGGTACCCCTCCCCAACCCTTCCAGGTCACTACCCCTCCCTAACCCTTCTAGGTAGGTACCCCTCCCCGACCCTTCTAGGTCGGTACCCCTCCCCGACCCGGACCCTTCCAGGTCGGTACCCCTCCCCGACCCCAACCCTTCCAGGTCGGTACCCCTCCCTAACCCTTCTAGGTCGATACCCCTCCCTAACACTTCTAGGTCGGCACCCCTCCCTGACCCTTCTAGGTCGGTACCCCTCCCTGACCCTTCTAGGTCGGTACCCCTCCCTGACCCTTCTAGGTCGGTACCACTCCCTGACCCTTCTAGGTCGGTACCCCTCCCTGACCCTTCTAGGTCGGTACCCCTCCCTGACCCTTCTAGGTCGGTACCCCTCCCTGACCCTTCTAGGTCGGTACCCCTCCCTAACCCTGACCCTTCTAGGTCGGTACCCCTCCCTAACCCTGACCCTTCTATGTCGGTACCCCTCCCTAACCCTGACCCTTTTAGGTCAGTACCCCTCCCTAACCCCAACCCTTCTAGGTCGGTACCCCTCCCTAACCCTTCTAGGTCGGTACCCCTCCCTAACCCTTCTAGGTCGCTACCCCTCCCTAACCCTTCTAGGTCGGTACCCCTCCCTAACCCTGACCCTTCTATGTCGGTACCCCTCCCTAACCCTGACCCTTTTAGGTCAGTACCCCTCCCTAACCCCAACCCTTCTAGGTCGGTACCCCTCCCTAACCCTTCTAGGTCGGTACCCTTCCCTAACCCTTCTAGGTCGGTACCCCTCCCTGACCCTTCTAGGTTGGTACCCCTCCCTGACCCTTCTCCCTGACCCTTCTAGGTCGGTACCCCTCCTTAACCCTTCTAGGTTGGTACCCCTCCCTGACCCTTCTCACTGACTCTTCTAGGTTGGTACCCCTCCCTGACCCTTCTAGGTCTGTACCCCTCCCTGACCCTTCTAGGTCGGTACCCCTTCCCAACCCCATCCCTTCTAGGTCGGTACCCATCCCTGACCCTTTGAGGTCAGTACCCCTCCCTGACCCTTCTAGGTCGGTACCCCTCCCTGACCCTTCTAGGTCGGTACCCCTCCCTGACCCTTCTAGGTCTGTACCCCTCCGTGACCCTTCTAGGTCGGTACCCCTCCCTAACCCCAACCCTTCTAAGTCGGGACCCCTCCCTAACCCCAACTCTTCTAGGTCGGTACCCCTCCCTGACCCTTCTAGGTCGGTATCCCTCACTAACCCTTCTAGGTCGGTACCCCTCCCTAACCCTTCTAGGTCGGTACCCCTCCCTGTTCCTTCTAGGTGGGTACCCCTCCATAACCCTTCTAGGTCGGTACCCCTTCCTGACCCTTCTAGGTCGGTACCCCTCCCTAACCCTTCTAGGTCGGTACCCCTCCCTAACCCTTCTAGGTCAGTACCCCTCCCTAACCCTTCTAGGTCGGTACCCCACCCTAACCCTTCTAGGTCGGTACCCCTCCCCAACCCTTCCAGGTCACTAGCCCTCCCTAACCCTTCTAGGTAGGTACCCCTCCCCGACCCTTCTAGGTCGGTACCCCTCCCTGACCCTTCTAGGTCGGTACCCCTCCCTGACCCTTCTAGGTCGGTACCCCTCCCTGACCCTTCTAGGTCGGTACCCCTCCCTGACCCTTCTAGGTCAGTACCCCTCCCCGACCCTTCCAGGTCACTACCCCTCCCTAACCCTTCTAGGTAGGTACCCCACCCTAACCCTTCTAGGTCAGTACCCCTCCCTAACACTTCTAGGTTGGTACCCCACCCTAACCCTTCTAGGTCAGTACCCCTCCCCAACCCTTCCAGGTCACTACCCCTCCCTAACCCTTCTAGGTAGGTACCCCTCCCCGACCCTTCTAGGTCGGTACCCCTCCCCGACCCCGACCCTTCCAGGTCGGTACACCTCCCCGATCCCAACCCTTCCAGGTCGGTACCCCTCCCTAACCTTTCTAGGTCGATACCCCTCCCTGACCCTTCTAGGTCGGTACCCCTCCCTGACCCTTCTAGGTCGGTACCCCTCCCTGACCCTTCTAGGTCAGTACCCCTCCCTGACCCTTCTAGGTCGGTACCCCTCCCTGACCCTTCTAGGTCGGTACCCCTCCCTGACCCTTCTAGGTCGGTACCTCTCCCCGACCCTTCTAGGTCGGTACCCCTCCCCAACCCTTCTAGGTCGGTACCCCTCCCTAACCCTTCTAGGTCGGTACCCCTCCCTGTTCCTTCTAGGTGGGTACCCCTCCATAACCCTTCTAGGTCGGTACCCCTTCCTGACCCTTCTAGGTCGGTACCCCTCCCTAACCCTTCTAGGTCGGTACCCCTCCCTAACCCTTCTAGGTCAGTACCCCTCCCTAACCCTTCTAGGTCGGTACCCCACCCTAACCCTTCTAGGTCGGTACCCCTCCCCAACCCTTCCAGGTCACTAGCCCTCCCTAACCCTTCTAGGTCGGTACCCCTCCCTGACCCTTCTAGGTCAGTACCCCTCCCCGACCCTTCCAGGTCACTACCCCTCCCTAACCCTTCTAGGTAGGTACCCCACCCTAACCCTTCTAGGTCAGTACCCCTCCCTAACACTTCTAGGTTGGTACCCCACCCTAACCCTTCTAGGTCAGTACCCCTCCCCAACCCTTCCAGGTCACTACCCCTCCCTAACCCTTCTAGGTAGGTACCCCTCCCCGACCCTTCTAGGTCGGTACCCCTCCCCGACCCCGACCCTTCCAGGTCGGTACACCTCCCCGATCCCAACCCTTCCAGGTCGGTACCCCTCCCTAACCTTTCTAGGTCGATACCCCTCCCTGACCCTTCTAGGTCGGTACCCCTCCCTGACCCTTCTAGGTCGGTACCCCTCCCTGACCCTTCTAGGTCAGTACCCCTCCCTGACCCTTCTAGGTCGGTACCCCTCCCTGACCCTTCTAGGTCGGTACCCCTCCCTGACCCTTCTAGGTCGGTACCTCTCCCCGACCCTTCTAGGTCGGTACCCCTCCCCGACCCTTTTAGGTCGGTACCCTCCCTGACCCTTCTAGGTCGGTACCCCTCCCCGACCCTTCTAGGTCGGTACCCCTCCCCGACCCTTCTAGTTCGGTACCCCTCCCCGACCCTTCTAGGTCGGTAACCCTCCCCGACCCTTCTAGGTCGGTACCCCTCCCCGACCCTTCTAGGTCGGTACCCCTCCCTAACCCCAACCCTTCTAGGTCGGTACCCCTCCCTAACCTTTCTAGGTCAGTACCCCTCCCTAACCCCAACCCTTCTAGGTCGCTACCCCTCCCTGACCCTTCTAGGTCGGTACCCCTCCCTGACCCTTCTAGGTCGGTACCCCTCCCTGACCCTTCTAGGTCGGTACCCCTCACCGACCCTTCTAGGTCTGTACTCCTCCCCGACTCTTCTAGGTCGGTACCCTCCCCGACCCTTCTAGGTCGGTACCCCTCCCTAACCCCAACCCTTCTAGGTCGGTACCCCTCCCTAACCCTTCTAGGTCAGTACCCCTCCCTAACCCCAACCCTTCTAGGTCGGTACCCCTCCCTAACCCTTCTAGGTCGCTACCCCTCCCTAACCCTTCTAGGTCGGTACCCCTCCCTGACCCTTTTAGGTCGGTACCCCTCCCTAACCCTTCTAGGTCGGTACCCCTCCCTAACGCTTCTAGGTCGGTACCCCTCCCTGACCCTTCTAGGTTGGTAACCCTCCCTGACCCTTCTCACTGACCCTTCTAGGTTGGTACCCCTCCCTGACCCTTCTAAGTCGGTACCCCTCCCTGACCCTTCTAGGTCGGTACCCCTTCCCAACCCCATCCCTTCTAGGTCGGTACCCCTCCCTGACCCTTCTAGGTCGGTATCCCTCCCTAACCCTTCTAGGTCGGTACCCCTACCTAACCCTTCTAGGTCGGTACCCCTCCCTAACCATTCTGGGTCGATACCCCTCCCTAACCATTCTGGGTCGATACCCCTCCCTAACCCTTCTGGGTCGGTACCCCTCCCCAACCCTTCTAGGTCGGTACCCCTCCCCGACCCTTCTAGGTCGGTACCCCTCCCTAACCCTTCTAGGTCGGTACCTCACCCTAAGCCTTCTAGGTCGGTACCCCTCCCCAACCCTTACAGTTCACTAGCCCTCCCTAACCCTTCTAGGTCGGTACCCCTCCCCGACCCCGACCCTTCCAGGTCGGTACCCCTCCCCAACCCCAACCCTTCCAGGTCGGTACCCCTCCCTAACCCTTCTAGGTCGATACCCCTCCCTAACACTTCTAGGTAGGTACCCCTCCCTGACCCTTCTAGGTCAGTACCCCTCCCTGACCCTTCTAGGTCGGTACCCCTCCCTGACCCTTCTAGGTCGGTACCCCTCCCTGACCCTTCTAGATCGGTACCCCTCCCTAACCCCAACCCTTCTAGGTCGGTACCCCTCCCTAACCCTTCTAGGTCAGTACCCCTCCCTAACCCCAACCCTTCTAGGTCAGTACCCCTCCCTAACCCCAACCCTTCTAGGTCGGTACCCCTCCCTAACCCTTCTAGTTCGCTACCCCTCCCTAACCCATCTAGGTCGGTACCCCTCCCTGACCCTTCTAGGTCGGTACCCCTCCCTGACCCTTCTAGGTCAGTACCCCTCCCTGACCCTTCTAGGTCGGTACCCCTCCCTGACCCTTCTAGGTCGGTACCCCTCCCTGACCCTTCTAGGTTGGTACCCCTCCCTAACCCCAACCCTTCTAGGTCGGTACCCCTCCCTAACCCTTCTAGGTCAGTACCCCTCCCTAACCCCAACCCTTCTAGGTCGGTACCCCTCCCTAACCCTTCTAGGTCAGTACCCCTCCCTAACCCCAACCCTTCTAGGTCGGTACCCCTCCCTAACCCTTCTAGTTCGCTACCCCTCCCTAACCCATCTAGGTCGGTACCCCTCCCTGACCCTTCTAGGTCGGTACCCCTCCCTGACCCTTCTAGGTCGGTACCCCTCCCTGACCCTTCTAGGTCGGTACCCCTCCCTGACCCTTCTAGGTCGGTACCCCTCCCTGACCCTTCTAGGTCGGTACCCCTCCCTGACCCTTCTAGGTCGGTACCCCTCCCTGACCCTTCTAGGTCGGTACCCCTCCCTAACCCTGACCCTTCTAGGTCGGTACCCCTCCCTAACCCTGACCCTTCTATGTCGGTACCCCTCCCTAACCCTGACCCTTTTAGGTCAGTACCCCTCCCTAACCCCAACCCTTCTAGGTCGCTACCCCTCCCTAACCCTTCTAGGTCGGTACCCCTCCCTAACCCTTCTAGGTCGCTACCCCTCCCTAACCCTTCTAGGTCGGTACCCCTCCCTAACCCTTCTAGGTCGGTACCCCTCCCTAACCCTTCTAGGTCGGTACCCTTCCCTAACCCTTCTAGGTCGGTACCCCTCCCTGACCCTTCTAGGTTGGTACCCCTCCCTGACCCTTCTCCCTGACCCTTCTAGGTCGGTACCCCTCCTTAACCCTTCTAGGTTGGTACCCCTCCCTGACCCTTCTCACTGACTCTTCTAGGTTGGTACCCCTCCCTGACCCTTCTAGGTCGGTACCCCTCCCTGACCCTTCTAGGTCGGTACCCCTCCCTGACCCTTCTAGGTCGGTACCCCTCCCTAACCCTGACCCTTCTAGGTCGGTACCCCTCCCTAACCCTGACCCTTCTCTGTCGGTACCCCTCCCTAACCCTGACCCTTTTAGGTCAGTACCCCTCCCTAACCCCAACCCTTCTAGGTCGCTACCCCTCCCTAACCCTTCTAGGTCGGTACCCCTCCCTAACCCTTCTAGGTCGCTACCCCTCCCTAACCCTTCTAGATCGGTACCCCTCCCTAACCCTTCTAGGTCGGTACCCCTCCCTAACCCTTCTAGGTCGGTACCCTTCCCTAACCCTTCTAGGTCGGTACCCCTCCCTGACCCTTCTAGGTTGGTACCCCTCCCTGACCCTTCTCCCTGACCCTTCTAGGTCGGTACCCCTCCTTAACCCTTCTAGGTTGGTACCCCTCCCTGACCCTTCTCACTGACTCTTCTAGGTTGGTACCCCTCCCTGACCCTTCTAGGTCGGTACCACTCCCTGACCCTTCTAGGTCGGTACCCCTTCCCAACCCCATCCCTTCTAGGTCGTTACCCATCCCTGACCCTTCGAGGTCAGTACCCCTCCCTGACCCTTCTAGGTCGGTACCCCTCCCTGACCCTTCTAGGTCTGTACCCCTCCGTGACCCTTCTAGGTCGGTACCCTTCCCTAACCCCAACTCTTCTAGGTCGGTACCCCTCCCTAACCCTCCTAGGTCGGTACCCCTCCCTAACCCTTCTAGGTCGGTACCCCTCCCTAACCCTTCTAGGTCGGTACCCCTCCCTAACCCTTCTAGGTCGGTACCCCTCCCTAACCCTTCTAGGTCGGTACCCCTCCCTGACCCTTCTAGGTCGGTACCCCTCCCTGACACTTCTAGGTCGGTACCCCTCCCTAACCCCAACCCTTCCGGGTCGGTACCCCTCCCTAAGCCCAACCCTTCCAGGTCAGTACCCCTCCATGACCCTTCTAGGTCGGTATCCCTCCCTAACCCATCTAGGTCGGTACCCCTCCCTAACCCTTCTAGGTCGGTACCCCTCCCTAACCCTTCTAGGTCGGTACCCCTCCCTAACCCTTCTAGGTCGGTACCCCTCCCTAACCCTTCTAGGTAGGTACCCCTCCCCGACCCTTCTAGGTCGGTACCCCTCCCCGACCCGGACCCTTCCAGGTCGGTACCCCTCCCCGACCCCAACCCTTCCAGGTCGGTACCCCTCCCTAACCCTTCTAGGTCGATACCCCTCCCTAACACTTCTAGGTCGGTACCCCTCCCTGACCCTTCTAGGTCGGTACCCCTCCCTAACCATTCTTGGTCGGTACCCCTCCCTGACCCTTCTAGGTCGGTACCCCTCCCTGACCCTTCTAGGTCGGTACCCTTCCCTGACCCTTCTAGGTCGGTACCCCTCACCGACCCTTCTAGGACTGTACTCCTCCCCGACTCTTCTAGGTCGGTACCCTCCCCGACCCTTCTAGGTCGGTACCCCTCCCTAACCCCAACCCTTCTAGGTCGGTACCCCTCCCTAACCCTTCTAGGTCAGTACCCCTCCCTAACCCCAACCCTTCTAGGTCGGTACCCCCTCCCTAACCCTTGTAGGTCGGTACCCCTCCCTGACCCATCTAGGTCGGTACCCCTCCCTAACCCTTCTAGGTCGGTACCCCTCCCTAACCCTTCTAGGTCGGTACCCCACCCTAACCCTTCTAGGTCGGTACCCCTCCCCAACCCTTCCAGGTCACTACCCCTCCCTAACCCTTCTAGGTAGGTACCCCTCCCCGACCCTTCTAGGTCGGTACCCCTCCCCGACCCGGACCCTTCCAGGTCGGTACCCCTCCCCGACCCCAACCCTTCCAGGTCGGTACCCCCTCCCTAACCCTTCTAGGTCGATACCCCTCCCTAACACTTCTAGGTAGGTACCCCTCCCTGACCCTTCTAGGTCAGTACCCCTCCCTGACCCTTCTAGGTCGGTACCCCTCCCTGACCCTTCTAGGTCGGTACCCCTCCCTGACCCTTCTAGGTCGGTACCCCTCCCTGACCCTTCTAGGTCGGTACCCCTCCCTAACCCTGACCCTTCTAGGTCGGTACCCCTCCCTGACCCTTCTAGGTTGGTACCCCTCCCTGACCCTTCTCCCTGACCCTTCTAGGTCGGTACCCCTCCTTAACCCTTCTAGGTTGCTACCCCTCCCTGACCCTTCTCACTGACTCTTCTAGGTTGGTACCCCTCCCTGACCCTTCTAGGTCGGTACCCCTCCCTGACCCTTCTAGGTCGGTACCCCTTCCCAACCCCATCCCTTCTAGGTCGTTACCCATCCCTGACCCTTCGAGGTCAGTACCCCTCCCTGACCCTTCTAGGTCGGTACCCCTCCCTGACCCTTCTAGGTCGGTACCCCTCCCTAACCCTTCTAGGTCGGTACCCCTCCCTAACCATTCTGGGTCGATACCCCTCCCTAACCATTCTGGGTCGATACCCCTCCCTAACCCTTCTGGGTCGGTACCCCTCCCCAACCCTTCTAGGTCGGTACCCCTCCCCGACCCTTCTAGGTCGGTACCCCTCCCTAACCCTTCTAGGTCGGTACCCCTCCCTAACCCTTCTAGGTCAGTACCCCTCCCTAACCCTTCTAGGTAGGTACCTCACCCTAAGCCTTCTAGGTCGGTACCCCTCCCCAACCCTTACAGTTCACTAGCCCTCCCTAACCCTTCTAGGTCGGTACCCCTCCCCGACCCCGACCCTTCCAGGTCGGTACCCCTCCCCAACCCCAACCCTTCCAGGTCGGTACCCCTCCCTAACCCTTCTAGGTCGATACCCCTCCCTAACACTTCTAGGTAGGTACCCCTCCCTGACCCTTCTAGGTCAGTACCCCTCCCTGACCCTTCTAGGTCGGTACCCCTCCCTGACCCTTCTAGGTCGGTACCCCTCCCTGACCCTTCTAGGTCGGTACCCCTCCCTAACCCCAACCCTTCTAGGTCGGTACCCCTCCCTAACCCTTCTAGGTCAGTACCCCTCCCTAACCCCAACCCTTCTAGGTCGGTACCCCTCCCTAACCCTTCTATGTCAGTACCCCTCCCTAACCCCAACCCTTCTAGGTCGGTACCCCTCCCTAACCCTTCTAGTTCGCTACCCCTCCATAACCCATCTAGGTCGGTACCCCTCCCTGACCCTTCTAGGTCGGTACGCCTCCCTGACCCTTCTAGGTCGGTACCCCTCCCTGACCCTTCTAGGTCGGTACCCCTCCCTGACCCTTCTAGGTCGGTACCCCTCCCTGACCCTTCTAGGTCGGTACCCCTCCCTGACCCTTCTAGGTCGGTACCCCTCCCTAACCCTGACCCTTCTAGGTCGGTACCCCTCCCTGACCCTTCTAGGTTGGTACCCCTCCCTGACCCTTCTCCCTGACCCTTCTAGGTCGGTACCCCTCCTTAACCCTTCTAGGTTGGTACCCCTCCCTGACCCTTCTCACTGACTCTTCTAGGTTGGTACCCCTCCCTGACCCTTCTAGGTCGGTACCCCTCCCTGACCCTTCTAGGTCGGTACCCCTTCCCAACCCCATCCCTTCTAGGTCGTTACCCATCCCTGACCCTTCGAGGTCAGTACCCCTCCCTGACCCTTCTAGGTCGGTACCCCTCCCTGACCCTTCTAGGTCGGTACCCCTCCCTGACCCTTCTAGGTCTGTACCCCTCCGTGACCCTTCTAGGTCGGTACCCCTCCCTAACCCCAACCCTTCTAAGTCGGTACCCCTCCCTAACCCCAACTCTTCTAGGTCGGTACCCCTCCCTAACCCTTCTAGGTCGGTACCCCTCCCTAACCCTTCTAGGTCGGTACCCCTCCCTAACCCTTCTAGATCGGTACCCCTCCCTGCCCCTTCTAGGTCGGTACCCCTCCCTGAACCTTCTAGGTCGGTACCCCTCCCTGACACTTCTAGGTCGGTACCCCTCCCTAACCCCAACCCTTCCCGGTCGGTACCCCTCCCTAAGCCCAACCCTTCCAGGTCAGTACCCCTCCATGACCCTTCTAGGTCGGTATCCCTCCCTAACCCATCTAGGTCGGTACCCCTCCCTAACCCTTCTAGGTCGGTACCCCTCCCTAACCCTTCTAGGTCGGTACCCCTCCCTAACCCTTCTAGGTCGGTACCCCACCCTAACCCTTCTAGGTCGGTACCCCTCCCCAACCCTTCCAGGTCACTACCCCTCCCTAACCCTTCTAGGTAGGTACCCCTCCCCGACCCTTCTAGGTTGGTACCCCTCCCCGACCCGGACCCTTCCAGGTCGGTACCCCTCCCCGACCCCAACCCTTCCAGGTCGGTACCCCTCCCTAACCCTTCTAGGTCGATACCCCTCCCTAACACTTCTAGGTCGGTACCCCTCCCTGACCCTTCTAGGTCGGTACCCCTCCCTAACCATTCTTGGTCGGTACCCCTCCCTGACCCTTCTAGGTCGGTACCCCTCCCTGACCCTTCTAGGTCGGTACCCTTCCCTGACCCTTCTAGGTCGGTACCCCTCACCGACCCTTCTAGGACTGTACTCCTCCCCGACTCTTCTAGGTCGGTACCCTCCCCGACCCTTCTAGGTCGGTACCCCTCCCTAACCCCAACCCTTCTAGGTCGGTACCCCTCCCTAACCCTTCTAGGTCAGTACCCCTCCCTAACCCCAACCCTTCTAGGTCGGTACCCCTCCCTAACCCTTCTAGGTCGCTACCCCTCCCTAACCCTTGTAGGTCGGTACCCCTCCCTGACCCTTTTAGGTCGGTACCCCTCCCTAACCCTTCTAGGTCGGTACCCCTCCCTAACGCTTCTAGGTCGGTACCCCTCCCTGACCCTTCTAGGTTGGTACCCCTCCCTGACCCTTCTCACTGACCCTTCTATGTTGGTACCCCTCCCTGACCCTTCTAGGTCGGTACCCCTCCCTGACCCTTCTAGGTCGGTACCCCTTCCCAACCCCATCCCTTCTAGGTCGGTACCCCTCCCTGACCCTTCTAGGTCGCTACCCCTCTCTGACCCTTCTAGGTCGGTATCCCTCCCTAACCCTTCTAGGTCGGTACCCCTACCTAACCCTTCTAGGTCGGTACCCCTCCCTAACCATTCTGGGTCGATACCCCTCCCTAACCCTTCTAGGTCGCTACCCCTCCCTAACCCTTCTAGGTCGGTACCCCTCCCTAACCCTTCTAGGTCGGTACCCATCCCTAACCCTTCTAGGTCGGTACCCTTCCCTAACCCTTCTAGGTCGGTACCCCTCCCTGACCCTTCTAGGTTGGTACCCCTCCCTGACCCTTCTCCCTGACCCTTCTAGGTCGGTACCCCTCCATAACCCTTCTAGGTTGGTACCCCTCCCTGACCCTTCTCACTGACTCTTCTAGGTTGGTACCCCTCCCTGACCCTTCTAGGTCGGTACCCCTCCCTGACCCTTCTAGGTCGGTACCCCTTCCCAACCCCATCCCTTCTAGGTCGTTACCCATCCCTGACCCTTCGAGGTCAGTACCCCTCCCTGACCCTTCTAGGTCGGTACCCCTCCCTGACCCTTCTAGGTCGGTACCCCTCCCTGACCCTTCTAGGTCTGTACCCCTCCGTGACCCTTCTAGGTCGGTACCCCTCCCTAACCCCAACCCTTCTAAGTCGGTACGCCTCCCTAACCCCAACTCTTCTAGGTCGGTACCCCTCCCTAACCCTTCTAGGTCGGTACCCCTCCCTAACCCTTCTAGGTCGGTACCCCTCCCTAACCCTTCTAGGTCGGTACCCCTCCCTGCCCCTTCTAGGTCGGTACCCCTCCCTGACCCTTCTAGGTCGGTACCCCTCCCTGACACTTCTAGGTCGGTACCCCTCCCTAACCCCAACCCTTCCGGGTCGGTACCCCTCCCTAAGCCCAACCCTTCCAGGTCAGTCCCCCTCCATGACCCTTCTAGGTCGGTACCCCTCCCTGACCCTTCTAGGTCGGTACCCCTCCCTGACCCTTCTAGGTCGGTACCCCTCCCTGACCCTTCTAGGTCGGTACCCCTTCCCGACCCCATCCCTTCTAGGTCGGTACCCCTCCCTGACCCTTCTAGGTCGGTACCCCTCCCTGACCCTTCTAGGTCGGTACCTTTCCCTGACCCTTCTAGGTCGGTACCCCTCCCCAACCCCAACCCTTCTAGGTCGGTACCCCACCCTAACCCTTCCAGGTCGGTACCCCTCCCTAACCCCAACCCTTCTAAGTCGGTACCCGTCCCTAACCCTTCTAGGTTGGTACCCCTCCCTAACCCTTCTAGGTCGGTGCCCCTCCCTTACCCTTCTAGGTCGGTACCCGTCCCTAACCCTTCTAGGTCGGTGCCCCTCCCTAACCCTTCTAGGTCGGTGCCCCTCCCTTACCCTTCTAGGTCGGTACCCCTCCCTGACCCTTCTAGGTCGGTACCCCTCCCTAACCCCAACCCTTCTAGGTCGGTACCCCTCCCTAACCCTTCTAGGTCAGTACCCTTCATTAACCCCAAACCTTCTAGGTCACTACCCCTCGCTAACCCTTCTAGGTCGCTACCCCTCCCTAACCCATCTAGGTCGGTACCCCTCCCTGACGCTTCTAGGTCGGTACCCCTCCCTGACCCTTCTAAGTCGGTACCCCTCCCTGACCCTTCTAGGTTGGTACCCCTCCCTGACCCTTCTAGGTCGGTACCCCTCCCTAACCCCAACCCTTCTAAGTCAGTACCCCTCCCTAACCCCAACCCTTCTAGGTCGGTACCCCTCCATAACCCTTCTAGGTCGGTACCCCTCCCTAACCCTTCTAGGTTGGTACCCCTCCCTAACCCTTCTAGGTCGGTACCCCTCCCTGACCCTTCTAGGTTGGTACCCCTCCCTGACCCTTCTCACTGACCCTTCAAGGTTGGTACCCCTCCCTGACCCTTCTAGGTCTGTACCCCTCCCTGACCCTTCTAGGTCGGTACCCCTTCCCAACCCCATCCCTTCTAGGTCGTTACCCATCCCTGACCCTTCGAGGTCAGTACCCCTCCCTGACCCTTCTAGGTCGGTACCCCTCCCTGACCCTTCTAGGTCGGTACCCCTCCCTGACCCTTCTAGGTCTGTACCCCTCCGTGACCCTTCTAGGTCGGTACCCCTCCCTAACCCCAACCCTTCTAAGTCGGTACGCCTCCCTAACCCCAACTCTTCTAGGTCGGTACCCCTCCCTAACCCTTCTAGGTCGGTACCCCTCCCTAACCCTTCTAGGTCGGTACCCCTCCCTAACCCTTCTAGGTCGGTACCCCTCCCTGCCCCTTCTAGGTCGGTACCCCTCCCTGACCCTTCTAGGTCGGTACCCCTCCCTGACACTTCTAGGTCGGTACCCCTCCCTAACCCCAACCCTTCCGGGTCGGTACCCCTCCCTAAGCCCAACCCTTCCAGGTCAGTCCCCCTCCATGACCCTTCTAGGTCGGTACCCCTCCCTGACCCTTCTAGGTCGGTACCCCTCCCTGACCCTTCTAGGTCGGTACCCCTCCCTGACCCTTCTAGGTCGGTACCCCTTCCCGACCCCATCCCTTCTAGGTCGGTACCCCTCCCTGACCCTTCTAGGTCGGTACCCCTCCCTGACCCTTCTAGGTCGGTACCTTTCCCTGACCCTTCTAGGTCGGTACCCCTCCCCAACCCCAACCCTTCTAGGTCGGTACCCCACCCTAACCCTTCCAGGTCGGTACCCCTCCCTAACCCCAACCCTTCTAAGTCGGTACCCGTCCCTAACCCTTCTAGGTTGGTACCCCTCCCTAACCCTTCTAGGTCGGTGCCCCTCCCTTACCCTTCTAGGTCGGTACCCGTCCCTAACCCTTCTAGGTCGGTGCCCCTCCATAACCCTTCTAGGTCGGTGCCCCTCCCTTACCCTTCTAGGTCGGTACCCCTCCCTGACCCTTCTAGGTCGGTACCCCTCCCTAACCCCAACCCTTCTAGGTCGGTACCCCTCCCTAACCCTTCTAGGTCAGTACCCTTCATTAACCCCAAACCTTCTAGGTCACTACCCCTCGCTAACCCTTCTAGGTCGCTACCCCTCCCTAACCCATCTAGGTCGGTACCCCTCCCTGACGCTTCTAGGTCGGTACCCCTCCCTGACCCTTCTAAGTCGGTACCCCTCCCTGACCCTTCTAGGTTGGTACCCCTCCCTGACCCTTCTAGGTCGGTACCCCTCCCTAACCCCAACCCTTCTAAGTCAGTACCCCTCCCTAACCCCAACCCTTCTAGGTCGGTACCCCTCCATAACCCTTCTAGGTCGGTACCCCTCCCTAACCCTTCTAGGTTGGTACCCCTCCCTAACCCTTCTAGGTCGGTACCCCTCCCTGACCCTTCTAGGTCGGTACCCCTCTCTGACCCTTCTAGGTCGGTATCCCTCCCTAACCCTTCTAGGTCAGTACCCCTACCTAACCCTTCTAGGTCGGTACCCCTCCCTAACCCTTCTAGGTCGGTACCCTCCCTTAACCCTTCTGGGTCGGTACCCCTCCCCAACCCTTCTAGGTCGATACCCCTCCCCAACCCTTCTAGGTCGGTACCCCTCCCCGACCCTTCTAGGTCGGTACCCCTCCCTAACCCCAACCCTTCCGGGTCGGTACCCCTCCCTAAGCCCAACCCTTCCAGGTCAGTACCCCTCAATGACCCTTCTAGGTCGGTACCCCTCCCTGACCCTTCTAGGTCGCTACCCCTCCCTGACCCTTCTAGGTCGCTACCCCTCCCTGACCCTTCTAGGTCGGTACCCCTCCCTGACCCTTCTAGGTCGGTACCCCTCCCTAACCCTTCTAGGTCGGTACCCCTCCCTAACCCTTCTAGGTCGGTACCCCTCCCTAACCCTTCTAGGTCGGTACCCCTCCCTAACCCTTCTAGGTCGGTACCCCTCCCTGTTCCTTCTAGGTCGGTACCCCTCCCTGACCCTTCTAGGTTGGTACCCCTCCCTGACCCTTCTCACTGACCCTTCTAGGTTGGTACCCCTCCCTGACCCTTCTAGGTCGGTACCCCTCCCTGACCCTTCTAGGTCGGTACCCCTTCCCAACCCCATCCCTTCTAGGTCGGTACCCCTCCCTGACCCTTCTAGGTCGCTACCCCTCTCTGACCCTTCTAGGTCGGTATCCCTCCCTAACCCTTCTAGGTCGGTACCCCTACCTAACCCTTCTAGGTCGGTACCCCTCCCTAACCATTCTGGGTCGATACCCCTCCCTAACCCTTCTGGGTCGGTACCCCTCCCTGACGCTTCTAGGTCGGTACCCCTCCCTGACGCTTCTAGGTCGGTACCCCTCCCTGACCCTTCTAAGTCGGTACCCCTCCCTGACCCTTCTAGGTCGGTACCCCTCCCTAACCCCAACCCTTCTAAGTCAGTACCCCTCCCTAACCCCAACCCTTCTAGGTCGGTACCCCTCCATAACCCTTCTAGGTCGGTACCCCTCCCCAACCCTTCTAGGTTGGTACCCCTCCCTAACCCTTCTAGGTCGGTACCCCTCCCTGACCCTTCTAGGTTGGTACCCCTCCCTGACCCTTCTCACTGACCCTTCAAGGTTGGTACCCCTCCCTGACCCTTCTAGGTCTGTACCCCTCCCTGACCCTTCTAGGTCGGTACCCCTTCCCAACCCCATCCCTTCTAGGTCGGTACCCCTCCCTGACCCTTCTAGGTCGGTACCCCTCTCTGACCCTTCTAGGTCGGTATCCCTCCCTAACCCTTCTAGGTCAGTACCCCTACCTAACCCTTCTAGGTCGGTACCCCTCCCTAACCCTTATAGGTCGGTACCCCTCCCTTAACCCTTCTGGGTCGGTACCCCTCCCCAACCCTTCTAGGTCGATACCCCTCCCCAACCCTTCTAGGTCGGTACCCCTCCCCGACCCTTCTAGGTCGGTACCCCTCCCTGACCCTTCTAGGTCGGTACCCCTCCCTGACCCTTCTAGGTCGGTACCCCTCCCTAACCCCAACCCTTCCGGGTCGGTACCCCTCCCTGACCCTTCTAGGTCGGTACCCCTCCCTGACCCTTCTAGGTCGCTACCCCTCCCTGACCCTTCTAGGTCGGTACCCCTCCCTAACCCTTCTATGTCGGTACCCCTCCCTGTTCCTTCTAGGTCGGTACCCCTCCCTGACCCTTCTAGGTTGGTACCCCTCCCTGACCCTTCTCACTGACCCTTCTAGGTTGGTACCCCTCCCTGACCCTTCTAGGTCGGTACCCCTCCCTGACCCTTCTAGGTCGGTACCCCTTCCCAACCCCATCCCTTCTAGGTCGGTACCCCTCCCTGACCCTTCTAGGTCGCTACCCCTCTCTGACCCTTCTAGGTCGGTATCCCTCCCTAACCCTTCTAGGTCGGTACCCCTACCTAACCCTTCTAGGTCGGTACCCCTCCCTAACCATTCTGGGTCGATACCCCTCCCTAACCCTTCTGGGTCGGTACCCCTCCCTGACGCTTCTAGGTCGGTACCCCTCCCTGACCCTTCTAAGTCGGTACCCCTCCCTGACCCTTCTAGGTTGGTACCCCTCCCTGACCCTTCTAGGTCGGTACCCCTCCCTAACCCCAACCCTTCTAAGTCAGTACCCCTCCCTAACCGCAACCTTTCTAGGTCGGTACCCCTCCATAACCCTTCTAGGTCGGTACCCCTCCCCAACCCTTCTAGGTTGGTACCCCTCCCTAACCCTTCTAGGTCGGTACCCCTCCCTGACCCTTCTAGGTTGGTACCCCTCCCTGACCCTTCTCACTGACCCTTCAAGGTTGGTACCCCTCCCTGAACCTTCTAGGTCTGTACCCCTCCCTGACCCTTCTAGGTCGGTACCCCTTCCCAACCCCATCCCTTCTAGGTCGGTACCCCTCCCTGACCCTTCTAGGTCGGTACCCCTCTCTGACCCTTCTAGGTCGGTATCCCTCCCTAACCCTTCTAGGTCAGTACCCCTACCTAACCCTTCTAGGTCGGTACCCCTCCCTAACCCTTATAGGTCGGTACCCCTCCCTTAACCCTTCTGGGTCGGTACCCCTCCCCAACCCTTCTAGGTCGATACCCCTCCCCAACCCTTCTAGGTCGGTACCCCTCCCCGACCCTTCTAGGTCGGTACCCCTCCCCGACCCTTCTAGGTCGGTACCCCTCCCCGACCCTTCTAGGTCGGTACCCCTCCCTGACCCTTCTAGGTCGGTACCCCTCCCTAACCCCAACCCTTCCGGGTCGGTACCCTTCCCTGACCCTTCTAGGTCGGTACCCCTCCCCGACCCTTCTAGGTCGGTACCCCTCCCTGACCCTTCTAGGTCGGTACCCCTCCCTAACCCCAACCCTTCCGGGTCGGTACCCTTCCCTGACCCTTCTAGGTCGGTACCCCTCCCTGTTCCTTCTAGGTCGGTACCCCTCCCTGACCCTTCTAGGTTGGTACCCCTCCCTGACCCTTCTCACTGACCCTTCTAGGTTGGTACCCCTCCCTGACCCTTCTAGGTCGGTACCCCTCCCTGACCCTTCTAGGTCGGTACCCCTTCCCAACCCCATCCCTTCTAGGTCGGTACCCCTCCCTGACCCTTCTAGGTCGCTACCCCTCTCTGACCCTTCTAGGTCGGTATCCCTCCCTAACCCTTCTAGGTCGGTACCCCTACCTAACCCTTCTAGGTCGGTACCCCTCCCTAACCATTCTGGGTCGATACCCCTCCCTAACCCTTCTGGGTCGGTACCCCTCCCCAACCCTTCTAGGTCGGTACCCCTCCCCGACCCTTCTAGGTCGGTACCCCTCCCCGACCCTTCTAGGTCGGTACCCCTCCCTAACCCTTCTAGGTCGGTACCCCTCCCTAACCCTTCTAGGTCAGTACCTCACCCTAAGCCTTCTAGGTCGGTACCCCTCCCCAACCCTTACAGTTCACTAGCCCTCCCTAACCCTTCTAGGTCGGTACCCCTCCCCGACCCCGACACTTCCAGGTCGGTACCCCTCCCCAACCCAAACCCTTCCAGGTCGGTACCCCTCCCTAACACTTCTAGGTAGGTACCCCTCCCTGACCCTTCTAGGTCGGTACCCCTCCCTGACCCTTCTAGGTCGGTACCCCTCCCTGACCCTTCTAGGTCGGTACCCCTCCCTGACCCTTCTAGGTCGGTACCCCTCCCTAACCCCAACCCTTCTAGGTCGGTACCCCTCCCTAACCCTTCTAGGTCAGTACCCCTCCCTAACCCCAACCCTTCTAGGTCGGTACCCCTCCCTAACCCTTCTAGGTCAGTACCCCTCCCTAACCCCAACCCTTCTAGGTCGGTACCCCTCCCTAACCCTTCTAGTTCGCTACCCCTCCCTAACCCATCTAGGTCGGTACCCCTCCCTGACCCTTCTAGGTCGGTACCCCTCCCTGACCCTTCTAGGTCGGTACCCCTCCCTGACCCTTCTAGGTCGGTACCCCTCCCTGACCCTTCTAGGTCGGTACCCCTCCCTGACCCTTCTAGGTCGGTACCCCTCCCTAACCCTGACCCTTCTAGGTCGGTACCCCTCCCTAACCCTGACCCTTCTAGGTCGGTACCCCTCCCTAACCCTGACCCTTCTATGTCGGTACCCCTCCCTAACCCTGACCCTTTTAGGTCAGTACCCCTCCCTAACCCCAACCCTTCTAGGTCGGTACCCGTCCCTAACCCTTCTAGGTCGGTACCCCTCCCTAACCCTTCTAGGTCGCTACCCCTCCCTAACCCTTCTAGGTCGGTACCCCTCCCTAACCCTTCTAGGTCTGTACCCCTCCCTAACCCTTCTAGGTCGGTACCCTTCCCTAACCCTTCTAGGTCGGTACCCCTCCCTGACCCTTCTAGGTTGGTACCCCTCCATGACCCTTCTCCCTGACCCTTCTAGGTCGGTACCCCCTCCTTAACCCTTCTAGGTTGGTACCCCTCCCTGACCCTTCTCACTGACTCTTCTAGGTTGGTACCCCTCCCTGACCCTTCTAGGTCGGTACCCCTCCCTGACCCTTCTAGGTCGGTACCCCTTCCCGACCCTTCTAGGTCGGTACCCCTTCCCGACCCCATCCCTTCTAGGTCGGTACCCCTCCCTGACCCTTCTAGGTCGGTACCCCTCCCTGACCCTTCTAGGTCGGTACCCGTCCCTAACCCTTCTAGGTTGGTACCCCTCCCTAACCCTTCTAGGTCGGTGCCCCTCCCTAACCCTTCTAGGTCGGTACCCCTCCCTAACCCTTCTAGGTCAGTACCCCTCCCTAACCCTTCTAGGTCAGTACCTCACCCTAAGCCTTCTAGGTCGGTACCCCTCCCCAACCCTTACAGTTCACTAGCCCTCCCTAACCCTTCTAGGTCGGTACCCCTCCCCGACCCCGACACTTCCAGGTCGGTACCCCTCCCCAACCCAAACCCTTCCAGGTCGGTACCCCTCCCTAACACTTCTAGGTAGGTACCCCTCCCTGACCCTTCTAGGTCGGTACCCCTCCCTGACCCTTCTAGGTCGGTACCCCTCCCTGACCCTTCTAGGTCGGTACCCCTCCCTAACCCCAACCCTTCTAGGTCGGTACCCCTCCCTAACCCTTCTAGGTCAGTACCCCTCCCTAACCCCAACCCTTCTAGGTCGGTACCCCCTCCCTAACCCTTCTAGGTCAGTACCCCTCCCTAACCCCAACCCTTCTAGGTCGGTACCCCCTCCCTAACCCTTCTAGTTCGCTACCCCTCCCTAACCCATCTAGGTCGGTACCCCTCCCTGACCCTTCTAGGTCGGTACCCCTCCCTGACCCTTCTAGGTCGGTACCCCTCCCTGACCCTTCTAGGTCGGTACCCCTCCCTGACCCTTCTAGGTCGGTACCCCTCCCTGACCCTTCTAGGTCGGTACCCCTCCCTAACCCTGACCCTTCTAGGTCGGTACCCCTCCCTAACCCTGACCCTTCTAGGTCGGTACCCCTCCCTAACCCTGACCCTTCTATGTCGGTACCCCTCCCTAACCCTGACCCTTTTAGGTCAGTACCCCTCCCTAACCCCAACCCTTCTAGGTCGGTACCCGTCCCTAACCCTTCTAGGTCGGTACCCCTCCCTAACCCTTCTAGGTCGCTACCCCTCCCTAACCCTTCTAGGTCGGTACCCCTCCCTAACCCTTCTAGGTCGGTACCCCTCCCTAACCCTTCTAGGTCGGTACCCTTCCCTAACCCTTCTAGGTCGGTACCCCTCCCTGACCCTTCTAGGTTGGTACCCCTCCATGACCCTTCTCCCTGACCCTTCTAGGTCGGTACCCCTCCTTAACCCTTCTAGGTTGGTACCCCTCCCTGACCCTTCTCACTGACTCTTCTAGGTTGGTACCCCTCCCTGACCCTTCTAGGTCGGTACCCCTCCCTGACCCTTCTAGGTCGGTACCCCTTCCCAACCCCATACCTTCTAGGTCGCTACCCCTCCCTGACCCTTCTAGGTCGGTACCCCTCCCTGACCCTTCTAAGTCGGTACCCCTCCCTGACCCTTCTAGGTCGGTACCCCTCCCTGACCCTTCTAGGTCGGTACCCCTCCCTGACCCTTCTAGGTCGGTACCCCTCCCTAACCCTTCTAGGTCGGTACCCCTCCCTAACCCTTCTAGGTCGGTACCCCTCCCTAACCCTTCTAGGTCGGTACCCCTCCCTGTTCCTTCTAGGTCGGTACCCCTCCCTGACCCTTCTAGGTTGGTACCCCTCCCTGAACCTTCTCACTGACCCTTCTAGGTTGGTACCCCTCCCTGACCCTTCTAGGTCGGTACCCCTCCCTGACCCTTCTAGGTCGGTACCCCTTCCCAACCCCATCCCTTCTAGGTCGGTACCCCTCCCTGACCCTTCTAGGTCGCTACCCCTCTCTGACCCTTCTAGGTCGGTATCCCTCCCTAACCCTTCTAGGTCGGTACCCCTACCTAACCCTTCTAGGTCGGTACCCCTCCCTAACCATTCTGGGTCGATACCCCTCCCTAACCCTTCTGGGTCGGTACCCCTCCCCAACCCTTCTAGGTCGGTACCCCTCCCCGACCCTTCTAGGTCGGTACCCCTCCCTAACCCTTCTAGGTCGGTACCCCTCCCTAACCCTTCTAGGTCAGTACCCCTCCCTAACCCTTCTAGGTCGGTACCTCACCCTAAGCCTTCTAGGTCGGTACCCCTCCCCAACCCTTACAGTTCACTAGCCCTCCCTAACCCTTCTAGGTCGGTACCCCTCCCCGACCCCGACACTTCCAGGTCGGTACCCCTCCCCAACCCAAACCCTTCCAGGTCGGTACCCCTCCCTAACACTTCTAGGTAGGTACCCCTCCCTGACCCTTCTAGGTCGGTACCCCTCCCTGACCCTTCTAGGTCGGTACCCCTCCCTGACCCTTCTAGGTCGGAACCCCTCCCTGACCCTTCTAGGTCGGTACCCCTCCCTAACCCCAACCCTTCTAGGTCGGTACCCCTCCCTAACCCTTCTAGGTCAGTACCCCTCCCTAACCCCAACCCTTCTAGGTCGGTACCCCTCCCTAACCCTTCTAGGTCAGTACCCCTCCCTAACCCCAACCCTTCTAGGTCGGTACCCCTCCCTAACCCTTCTAGTTCGCTACCCCTCCCTAACCCATCTAGGTCGGTACCCCTCCCTGACCCTTCTAGGTCGGTACCCCTCCCTGACCCTTCTAGGTCGGTACCCCTCCCTGACCCTTCTAGGTCGGTACCCCTCCCTGACCCTTCTAGGTCGGTACCCCTCCCTGACCCTTCTAGGTCGGTACCCCTCCCTGACCCTTCTAGGTCGGTACCCCTCCCTAACCCTGACCCTTCTAGGTCGGTACCCCTCCCTAATTCTGACCCTTCTAGGTCGGTACCCCTCCCTAACCCTGACCCTTCTATGTCGGTACCCCTCCCTAACCCTGACCCTTTTAGGTCAGTACCCCTCCCTAACCCCAACCCTTCTAGGTCGGTACCCGTCCCTAACCCTTCTAGGTCGGTACCCCTCCCTAACCCTTCTAGGTCGCTACCCCTCCCTAACCCTTCTAGGTCGGTACCCCTCCCTAACCCTTCTAGGTCGGTACCCCTCCCTAACCCTTCTAGGTCGGTACCCCTCCCTAACCCTTCTAGGTCGGTACCCTTCCCTAACCCTTCTAGGTCGGTACCCCTCCCTGACCCTTCTAGGTTGGTACCCCTCCATGACCCTTCTCCCTGACCCTTCTAGGTCGGTACCCCTCCTTAACCCTTCTAGGTTGGTACCCCTCCCTGACCCTTCTCACTGACTCTTCTAGGTTGGTACCCCTCCCTGACCCTTCTAGGTCGGTACCCCTCCCTGACCCTTCTAGGTCGGTACCCCTTCCCAACCCCATACCTTCTAGGTCGTTACCCATCCCTGACCCTTCGAGGTCAGTACCCCTCCCTGACCCTTCTAGGTCGGTACCCCTCCCTAACCCCAACTCTTCTAGGTCGGTACCCCTCCCTAACCCTTCTAGGTCGGTACCCCTCCCTAACCCTTCTAGGTTGGTACCCATCCCTAACCCTTCTAGGTCGGTACCCCTCCCTGCCCCTTCTAGGTCGGTACCCCTCCCTGACCCTTCTAGGTCGGTACCCCTCCCTGACACTTCTAGGTCGGTACCCCTCCCTAACCCCAACCCTTCCGGGTCGGTACCCCTCCCTAAGCCCAACCCTTCCAGGTCAGTACCCCTCCATGACCCTTCTAGGTCGGTACCCCTCCCTGACCCTTCTAGGTCGGTACCCCTTCCCGACCCCATCCCTTCTAGGTCGGTACCCCTCCCTGACCCTTCTAGGTCGGTACCCCTCCCTGACCCTTCTAGGTCGGTACCCGTCCCTAACCCTTCTAGGTTGGTACCCCTCCCTAACCCTTCTAGGTCGGTGCCCCTCCCTTACCCTTCTAGGTCGGTACCCGTCCCTAACCCTTCTAGGTCGGTGCCCCTCCCTAACCCTTCTAGGTCGGTGCCCCTCCCTTACCCTTCTAGGTCGGTACCCCTCCCTGACCCTTCTAGGTCGGTACCCCTCCCTAACCCCAACCCTTCTAGGTCGGTACCCCTCCCTAACCCTTCTAGGTCAGTACCCTTCATTAACCCCAAACCTTCTAGGTCACTACCCCTCGCTAACCCTTCTAGGTCGCTACCCCTCCCTAACCCATCTAGGTCGGTACCCCTCCCTGACGCTTCTAGGTCGGTACCCCTCCCTGACCCTTCTAAGTCGGTACCCCTCCCTGACCCTTCTAGGTTGGTACCCCTCCCTGACCCTTCTAGGTCGGTACCCCTCCCTAACCCCAACCCTTCTAAGTCAGTACCCCTCCCTAACCCCAACCCTTCTAGGTCGGTACCCCTCCATAACCCTTCTAGGTCGGTACCCCTCCCTAACCCTTCTAGGTTGGTACCCCTCCCTAACCCTTCTAGGTCGGTACCCCTCCCTGACCCTTCTAGGTTGGTACCCCTCCCTGACCCTTCTCACTGACCCTTCAAGGTTGGTACCCCTCCCTGACCCTTCTAGGTCTGTACCCCTCCCTGACCCTTCTAGGTCGGTACCCCTTCCCAACCCCATCCCTTCTAGGTCGGTACCCCTCCCTGACCCTTCTAGGTCGGTACCCCTCTCTGACCCTTCTAGGTCGGTATCCCCCTCTAACCCTTCTAGGTCAGTACCCCTACCTAACCCTTCTAGGTCGGTACCCCTCCCTAACCCTTCTAGGTCGGTACCCCTCCCTTAACCCTTCTGGGTCGGTACCCCTCCCCAACCCTTCTAGGTCGATACCCCTCCCCAACCCTTCTAGGTCGGTACCCCTCCCCGACCCTTCTAGGTCGGTACCCCTCCCTGACCCTTCTAGGTCGGTACCCCTCCCTAACCCCAACCCTTCCGGGTCGGTACCCCTCCCTAAGCCCAACCCTTCCAGGTCAGTACCCCTCCCTGACCCTTCTAGGTCGGTACCCCTCCCTGACCCTTCTAGGTCGCTACCCCTCCCTGACCCTTCTAGGTCGCTACCCCTCCCTGACCCTTCTAGGTCGGTTCCCCTCCCTGACCCTTCTAAGTCGGTACCCCTCCCTGACCCTTCTAGGTCGGTACCCCTCCCTAACCCTTCTAGGTCGGTACCCCTCCCTAACCCTTCTAGGTCGGTACCCCTCCCTGTTCCTTCTAGGTCGGTACCCCTCCCTAACCCTTCTAGGTCGGTACCCCTCCCTGACCCTTCTAGGTCTGTACCCCTCCCTGTCCCTTCTAGGTCGGTACCCCTTCCCAACACCATCCCTTCTAGGTCGGTACCCCTCCCTGACCCTTCTAGGTCGGTACCCCTCTCTGACCCTTCTAGGTCGGTATCCCTCCCTAACCCTTCTAGGTCAGTACCCCTACCTAACCCTTCTAGGTCGGTACCCCTCCCTAACCCTTCTAGGTCGGTACCCTTCCCTAACCCTTCTGGGTCGGTACCCCTCCCCAACCCTTCTAGGTCGATACCCCTCCCCAACCCTTCTAGGTCGGTACCCCTCCCCGACCCTTCTAGGTCGGTACCCCTCCATGACCCTTCTAGGTCGGTACCCCTCCCTGACCCTTCTAGGTCGGTACCCCTCCCTAACCCCAACCCTTCCGGGTCGGTACCCCTCCCTAAGCCCAACCCTTCCAGGTCAGTACCCCTCCCTGACCCATCTAGGTCGGTACCCCTCCCTAACCCTTCTAGGTCGGTACCCCTTCCCAATCCCATCCCTTCTAGTTTGGTACCCCTCCCTGACCCTTCTAGGTCAGTACCCCTCCCTGACCCTTCTAGGTCGGTACCCCCTTCCCAACCCCAACCCTTCTAGGTCGGTACCCCTCCCTGACCCTTCTAGGTCGGTACCCCTCCCTGACCCTTCTAGGTCGGTATCCCTCCCTAACCCATCTATGTCGGTACCCCTCCCTAACCCTTCTAGGTCGGTACCCCTCCCTAACCCTTCTAGGTCGGTACCCCACCCTAACCCTTCTAGGTCGATACCCCACCCTAAACCTTCTAGGTCGGTACCTCTCCCTAACCATTCTAGGTCAGTACCCCTCCCTAACCCTTCTAGGTCGGTACCCCACCCTAACCCTTCTAGGTCGGTACCCCTCCCCAACCCTTCCAGGTCACTAGCCCTCCCTAACGCTTCTAGGTATGTACCCCTCCCAGACCCTTCTAGGTCGGTACCCCTCCCTGACCCTTCTAGGTCGGTACCCCTCCCTGACCCTTCTAGGTCGGTACCCCTCCCTGACCCTTCTAGGTCGGTACCCCTCCCTGACCCTTCTAGGTCGGTACCCCTCCCTAACCCCAACCCTTCTAGGTCGGTACCCCTCCCTAACCCCAAACCTTCTAGGTCGGTACCCCTCCCTAACCCTTCTAGTTCGCTACCCCTCCCTAACCCATCTAGGTCGGTACCCCTCCCTGACCCTTCTATGTCGGTACCCCTCCCTGACCCTTCTAGGTCGGTACCCCTCCCTGACCCTTCTAGGTCGGTACCCCTCCCTAACCCTGACCCTTCTATGTCGGTACCCCTCCCTAACCCCGACCCTTCTAGGTCAGTACCCCTGCCTAACCCCAACCCTTCTAGGTCGGTACCCCTCCCTAACCCTTCTAGGTCAGTACCCCTCTCTAACCCTTCTAGGTCGCTACCCCTCCCTAACCCTTCTAGGTCGGTACCCCTCCCTAACCCTTATAGGTCGGTACCCCTCCCTGACCCTTCTAGGTTGGTACCCCTCCCTGACCCTTCTCCCTGACCCTTCTAGGTCGGTACCCCTCCCTGACCTTTCTAGGTCGGTACCCCTCCCTAAACCTTCTAGGTCGGTACCCTTTCCCAACCCCATCCCTTCTAGGTCGGTACCCCTCCCTGACCCTTCTAGGTCGGTACCCCTCCCTGACCCTTCTAGGTCGGTATCCCTCCCTAACCCATCTAGGTCGGTACCCCTCCCTAACCCTTCTAGGTCGGTACCCCTCCCTAACCCTTCTAGGTCGGTACCCCACCCTAACCCTTCTAGGTCGATACCCCACCCTAACCCTTCTAGGTCGGTACCTCTCCCTAACCCTTCTAGGTCAGTACCCCTCCCTAACCCTTCTAGGTCGGTACCCCACCCTAACCCTTCTAGGTCGGTACCCCTCCCCAACCCTTCCAGGTCACTAGCCCTCCCTAACGCTTCTAGGTATGTACCCCTCCCAGACCCTTCTAGGTCGGTACCCCTCCCTGACCCTTCTATGTCGGTACCCCTCCCTGACCCTTCTAGGTCGGTACCCCTCCCTGACCCTTCTAGGTCGATACCCCTCCCTAACCCCAACCCTTCTAGGTCGGTACCCCTCCCTAACCCCAACCCTTCTAGGTCGGTACCCCTCCCTAACCCTTCTAGGTCGCTACCCCTCCCTAACCCTTCTAGGTCGGTACCCCTCCCTAACCCTTATAGGTCGGTACCCCTCCCTGACCCTTCTAGGTTGGTACCCCTCCCTGACCCTTCTCCCTGACCCTTCTAGGTCGGTACCCCTCCCTGACCTTTCTAGGTCGGTACCCCTCCCTAAACCTTCTAGGTCGGTACCCCTTCCCAACCCCATCCCTTCTAGTTTGGTACCCCTCCCTGACCCGTCTAGGTCAGTACCCCTCCCTGACCCTTCTAGGTCGGTACCCCTCCCTGACCCTTCTAGGTCGGTACCCCTTCCCAACCCCATCCCTTCTAGGTCGGTACCCATCCCTGACCCTTCTAGGTCGGTACCCCTCCCTGACCCTTCTAGGTCGGTATCCCTCCCTAACCCATCTAGGTCGGTACCCCTCCCTAACCCTTCTAGGTCGGTACCCCTCCCTAACCCTTCTAGGTCGGTACCCCACCCTAACCCTTCTAGGTCGATACCCCACCCTAACCCTTCTAGGTCGGTACCTCTCCCTAACCCTTCTAGGTCAGTACCCCTCCCTAACCCTTCTAGGTCGGTACCCCCACCCTAACCCTTCTAGGTCGGTACCCCACCCTAACCCTTCTAGGTCGGTACCCCTCCCCAACCCTTCCAGGTCACTAGCCCTCCCTAACGCTTCTAGGTATGTACCCCTCCCAGACCCTTCTAGGTCGGTACCCCTCCCTGACCCTTCTAGGTCGGTACCCCCTCCCTGACCCTTCTAGGTCGATACCCCTCCCTAACCCCAACCCTTCTAGGTCGGTACCCCTCCCTAACCCCAACCCTTCTAGGTCGGTACCCCTCCCTAACCCTTCTAGTTCGCTACCCCTCCCTAACCCATCTAGGTCGGTACCCCTCCCTGTCCCTTCTAGGTCGGTACCCCTCCCTAACCCTGACCCTTCTATGTCGGTACCCCTCCCTAACCCCGACCCTTCTAGGTCAGTACCCCTGCCTAACCCCAACCCTTCTAGGTCGGTACCCCTCCCTAACCCTTCTAGGTCGGTACCCCTCCCTAACCCTTCTATGTCGCTACCCCTCCCTAACCCTTCTAGGTCGGTACCCCTCCCTAACCCTTATAGGTCGGTACCCCTCCCTGACCCTTCTAGGTTGGTACCCCTCCCTGACCCTTCTCCCTGACCCTTCTAGGTCGGTACCCCTCCCTGACCTTTCTAGGTCGGTACCCCTCCCTAAACCTTCTAGCTCGGTACCCCTTCCCAACCCCATCCCTTCTAGTTTGGTACCCCTCCCTGACCCTTCTAGGTCAGTACCCCTCCCTGACCCTTCTAGGTTGGTACCCCTACCTGACCCTTCTCCCTGACCCTTCTAGGTCGGTACCCCTCCCTGACCCTTCTAGGTCGGTACCCCTCCCTAACCCTTCTAGGTCGGTACCCCTTCCCAACCCCATCCCTTCTAGGTCGGTACTCCTCCCTGACCCTTCTAGGTCGGTACCCCTCCCTGACCCTTCTAGGTCGGTACCTTTCCCTGACCCTTCTAGGTCGGTACCCCTCCCCAACCCCAACCCTTCTAGGTCGGTACCCCACCCTAACCCTTCCAGGTCGGTACCCCTCCCTAACCCCAACCCTTCTAAGTCGGTACCCGTCCCTAACCCTTCTAGGTTGGTACCCCTCCCTAACCCTTCTAGGTCGGTGCCCCTCCCTTACCCTTCTAGGTCGGTACCCATCCCTAACCCTTCTAGGTCGGTGCCCCTCCCTAACCCTTCTAGGTCGGTGCCCCTCCCTTACCCTTCTAGGTTGGTACCCCTCCCTGACCCTTCTAGGTCGGTACCCCTCCCTAACCCCAACCCTTCTAGGTCGGTACCCCTCCCTAACCCTTCTAGGTCAGTACCCTTCATTAACCCCAAACCTTCTAGGTCACTACCCCTAGCTAACCCTTCTTGGTCGCTACCCCTCCCTAACCCATCTAGGTCGGTACCCCTCCCTGACGCTTCTAGGTCGGTACCCCTCCCTGACCCTTCTAAGTCGGTACCCCTCCCTGACCCTTCTAGGTTGGTACCCCTCCCTGACCCTTCTAGGTCGGTACCCCTCCCTAACCCCAACCCTTCTAAGTCAGTACCCCTCCCTAACCCCAACCCTTCTAGGTCGGTACCCCTCCCTAACCCTTCTAGGTCGGTACCCCTCCCTAACCCTTCTAGGTTGGTACCCCTCCCTAACCCTTCTAGGTCGGTACCCTTCCCTGACCCTTCTAGGTTGGTACCCCTCCCTGACCCTTCTCACTGACCCTTCAAGGTTGGTACCCCTCCCTGACCCTTCTAGGTCTGTACCCCTAACTGTCCCTTCTAGGTCGGTACCCCTTCCCAACCCCATCCCTTCTAGGTCGGTACCCCTCCCTGACCCTTCTAGGTCAGTACCCCTACCTAACCCTTCTAGGTCGGTACCCCTCCCTAACCCTTCTAGGTCGGTACCCCTCCCTGACCCTTCTAGGTCGGTACCCCTCTCTGACCCTTCTAGGTCGGTATCCCTCCCTAACCCTTCTAGGTCAGTACCCCTACCTAACCCTTCTAGGTCGGTACCCCTCCCTAACCCTTCTAGGTCGGTACCCCTCCCTTAACCCTTCTGGGTCGGTACCCCTCCCCAACCCTTCTAGGTCGATACCCCTCCCCAACCCTTCTAGGTCGGTACCCCTCCCTAACCCCAACCCTTCCGGGTCGGTACCCCTCTCTAAGCCCAACCCTTCCAGGTCAGTACCCCTCCCTGACCCTTCTAGGTCGGTACCCCTCCCTGACCCTTCTAGGTCGCTACCCCTCCCTGACCCTTCTAGGTCGCTACCCCTCCCTGACCCTTCTAGGTCGGTACCCCTCCCTGACCCTTCTAAGTCGGTACCCCTCCCTGACCCTTCTAGGTCGGTACCCCTCCCTAACCCTTCTAGGTCGGTACCCCTCCCTAACCCTTCTAGGTCGGTACCCCTCCCTGTTCCTTCTAGGTCGGTACCCCTCCCTAACCCTTCTAGGTCGGTACCCCTCCCTGACCCTTCTAGGTCTGTACCCCTCCCTGTCCCTTCTAGGTCGGTACCCCTTCCCAACACCATCCCTTCTAGGTCGGTACCCCTCCCTGACCCTTCTAGGTCGGTACCCCTCTCTGACCCTTCTAGGTCGGTATCCCTCCCTAACCCTTCTAGGTCAGTACCCCTACCTAACCCTTCTAGGTCGGTACCCCTCCCTAACCCTTCTAGGTCGGTACCCTTCCCTAACCCTTCTGGGTCGGTACCCCTCCCCAACCCTTCTAGGTCGATACCCCTCCCCAACCCTTCTAGGTCGGTTCCCCTCCCCGACCCTTCTAGGTCGGTACCCCTCCATGACCCTTCTAGGTCGGTACCCCTCCCTGACCCTTCTAGGTCGGTACCCCTCCCTAACCCCAACCCTTCCGGGTCGGTACCCCTCCCTAAGCCCAACCCTTCCAGGTCAGTACCCCTCCCTGACCCATCTAGGTCGGTACCCCTCCCTAACCCTTCTAGGTCGGTACCCCTTCCCAATCCCATCCCTTCTAGTTTGGTACCCCTCCCTGACCCTTCTAGGTCAGTACCCCTCCCTGACCCTTCTAGGTCGGTACCCCTCCCGGACCCTTCTAGGTCGGTACCCCTTCCCAACCCCAACCCTTCTAGGTCGGTACCCCTCCCTGACCCTTCTAGGTCGGTACCCCTCCCTGACCCTTCTAGGTCGGTATCCCTCCCTAACCCATCTATGTCGGTACCCCTCCCTAACCCTTCTAGGTCGGTACCCCTCCCTAACCCTTCTAGGTCGGTACCCCACCCTAACCCTTCTAGGTCGATACCCCACCCTAAACCTTCTAGGTCGGTACCTCTCCCTAACCATTCTAGGTCAGTACCCCTCCCTAACCCTTCTAGGTCGATGTACCCCTACCCTAGACCCTTCTAGGTCGGTACCCCTCCCTGACCCTTCTAGGTCGGTACCCCTCCCTGACCCTTCTAGGTCGGTACCCCTCCCTGACCCTTCTAGGTCGGTACCCCTCCCTGACCCTTCTAGGTCGGTACCCCTCCCTAACCCCAACCCTTCTAGGTCGGTACCCCTCCCTAACCCCAAACCTTCTAGGTCGGTACCCCTCCCTAACCCTTCTAGTTCGCTACCCCTCCCTAACCCATCTAGGTCGGTACCCCTCCCTGACCCTTCTATGTCGGTACCCCTCCCTGACCCTTCTAGGTCGGTACCCCTCCCTGACCCTTCTAGGTCGGTACCCCTCCCTAACCCTGACCCTTCTATGTCGGTACCCCTCCCTAACCCCGACCCTTCTAGGTCAGTACCCCTGCCTAACCCCAACCCTTCTAGGTCGGTACCCCTCCCTAACCCTTCTAGGTCAGTACCCCTCTCTAACCCTTCTAGGTCGCTACCCCTCCCTAACCCTTCTAGGTCGGTACCCCTCCCTAACCCTTATAGGTCGGTATCCCTCCCTGACCCTTCTAGGTTGGTACCCCTCCCTGACCCTTCTCCCTGACCCTTCTAGGTCGGTACCCCTCCCTGACCTTTCTAGGTCGGTACCCCTCCCTAAACCTTCTAGGTCGGTACCCTTTCCCAACCCCATCCCTTCTAGTTTGGTACCCCTCCCTGACCCTTCTAGGTCAGTACCCCTCCCTGACCCTTCTAGGTCGGTACCCCTCCCTCACCCTTCTAGGTCGGTACCCCTTCCCAACCCCATCCCTTCTAGGTCGGTACCCCTCCCTGACCCTTCTAGGTCAGTACCCCTCCCTGACCCTTCTAGGTCAGTACCCCTCCCTCACCCTTCTAGGTCGGTACCCCTTCCCAACCCCATCCCTTCTAGGTCGGTACCCCTCCCTGACCCTTCTAGGTCGGTATCCCTCCCTAACCCATCTAGGTCGGTACCCCTCCCTAACCCTTCTAGGTCGGTACACCTCCCTAACCCTTCTAGGTCGGTACCCCACCCTAACCCTTCTAGGTCGATACCCCACCCTAACCCTTCTAGGTCGGTACCTCTCCCTAACCCTTCTAGGTCAGTACCCCTCCCTAACCCTTCTAGGTCGGTACCCCACCCTAACCCTTCTAGGTCGCTACCCCTCCCCAACCCTTCCAGGTCACTAGCCCTCCCTAACGCTTCTAGGTATGTACCCCTCCCAGACCCTTCTAGGTCGGTACCCCTCCCTGACCCTTCTAGGTCGGTACCCCTCCCTGACCCTTCTAGGTCGGTACCCCTCCCTGACCCTTCTAGGTCGGTACCCCTCCCTGACCCTTCTAGGTCGGTACCCCTCCCTAACCCCAACCCTTCTAGGTCGGTACCCCTCCCTAACCCCAAACCTTCTAGGTCGGTACCCCTCCCTAACCCTTCTAGTTCGCTACCCCTCCCTAACCCATCTAGGTCGGTACCCCTCCCTGACCCTTCTATGTCGGTACCCCTCCCTGACCCTTCTAGGTCGGTACCCCTCCCTGACCCTTCTAGGTCGGTACCCCTCCCTAACCCTGACCCTTCTATGTCGGTACCCCTCCCTAACCCCGACCCTTCTAGGTCAGTACCCCTGCCTAACCCCAACCCTTCTAGGTCGGTACCCCTCCCTAACCCTTCTAGGTCAGTACCCCTCTCTAACCCTTCTAGGTCGCTACCCCTCCCTAACCCTTCTAGGTCGGTACCCCTCCCTAACCCTTATAGGTCGGTATCCCTCCCTGACCCTTCTAGGTTGGTACCCCTCCCTGACCCTTCTCCCTGACCCTTCTAGGTCGGTACCCCTCCCTGACCTTTCTAGGTCGGTACCCCTCCCTAAACCTTCTAGGTCGGTACCCTTTCCCAACCCCATCCCTTCTAGTTTGGTACCCCTCCCTGACCCTTCTAGGTCAGTACCCCTCCCTGACCCTTCTAGGTCGGTACCCCTCCCTCACCCTTCTAGGTCGGTACCCCTTCCCAACCCCATCCCTTCTAGGTCGGTACCCCTCCCTGACCCTTCTAGGTCAGTACCCCTCCCTGACCCTTCTAGGTCAGTACCCCTCCCTCACCCTTCTAGGTCGGTACCCCTTCCCAACCCCATCCCTTCTAGGTCGGTACCCCTCCCTGACCCTTCTAGGTCGGTATCCCTCCCTAACCCATCTAGGTCGGTACCCCTCCCTAACCCTTCTAGGTCGGTACACCTCCCTAACCCTTCTAGGTCGGTACCCCACCCTAACCCTTCTAGGTCGATACCCCACCCTAACCCTTCTAGGTCGGTACCTCTCCCTAACCCTTCTAGGTCAGTACCCCTCCCTAACCCTTCTAGGTCGGTACCCCACCCTAACCCTTCTAGGTCGGTACCCCTCCCCAACCCTTCCAGGTCACTAGCCCTCCCTAACGCTTCTAGGTATGTACCCCTCCCAGACCCTTCTAGGTCGGTACCCCTCCCTGACCCTTCTATGTCGGTACCCCTCCCTGACCCTTCTAGGTCGGTACCCCTCCCTGACCCTTCTAGGTCGATACCCCTCCCTAACCCCAACCCTTCTAGGTCGGTACCCCTCCCTAACCCCAACCCTTCTAGGTCGGTACCCCTCCCTAACCCTTCTAGGTCGCTACCCCTCCCTAACCCTTCTAGGTCGGTACCCCTCCCTAACCCTTATAGGTCGGTACCCCTCCCTGACCCTTCTCCCTGACCCTTCTAGGTCGGTACCCCTCCCTGACCTTTCTAGGTCGGTACCCCTCCCTAAACCTTCTAGGTCGGTACCCCTTCCCAACCCCATCCCTTCTAGTTTGGTACCCCTCCCTGACCCTTCTAGGTCAGTACCCCTCCCTGACCCTTCTAGGTCGGTACCCCTCCCTGACCCTTCTAGGTCGGTACCCCTTCCCAACCCCATCCCTTCTAGTTCGGTACCCATCCCTGACCCTTCTAGGTCGGTACCCCTCCCTGACCCTTCTAGGTCGGTATCCCTCCCTAACCCATCTAGGTCGGTACCCCTCCCTAACCCTTCTAGGTCGGTACCCCTCCCTAACCCTTCTAGGTCGGTACCCCACCCTAACCCTTCTAGGTCGATACCCCACCCTAACCCTTCTAGGTCGGTACCTCTCCCTAACCCTTCTAGGTCAGTACCCCTCCCTAACCCTTCTAGGTCGGTACCCCACCCTAACCCTTCTAGGTCGGTACCCCACCCTAACCCTTCTAGGTCGGTACCCCTCCCCAACCCTTCCAGGTCACTAGCCCTCCCTAACGCTTCTAGGTATGTACCCCTCCCAGACCCTTCTAGGTCGGTACCCCTCCCTGACCCTTCTAGGTCGGTACCCCTCCCTGACCCTTCTAGGTCGGTACCCCTCCCTGACCCTTCTAGGTCGATACCCCTCCCTAACCCCAACCCTTCTAGGTCGGTACCCCTCCCTAACCCCAACCCTTCTAGGTCGGTACCCCTCCCTAACCCTTCTAGTTCGCTACCCCTCCCTAACCCATCTAGGTCGGTACCCCTCCCTGACCCTTCTAGGTCGGTACCCCTCCCTGACCCTTCTAGGTCGGTACCCCTCCCTAACCCTGACCCTTCTATGTCGGTACCCCTCCCTAACCCCGACCCTTCTAGGTCAGTACCCCTGCCTAACCCCAACCCTTCTAGGTCGGTACCCCTCCCTAACCCTTCTATGTCGCTACCCCTCCCTAACCCTTCTAGGTCGGTACCCCTCCCTAACCCTTATAGGTCGGTACCCCTCCCTGACCCTTCTAGGTTGGTACCCCTCCCTGACCCTTCTCCCTGACCCTTCTAGGTCGGTACCCCTCCCTGACCTTTCTAGGTCGGTACCCCTCCCTAAACCTTCTAGCTCGGTACCCCTTCCCAACCCCATCCCTTCTAGTTTGGTACCCCTCCCTGACCCTTCTAGGTCAGTACCCCTCCCTGACCCTTCTAGGTTGGTACCCCTACCTGACCCTTCTCCCTGACCCTTCTAGGTCGGTACCCCTCCCTGACCCTTCTAGGTCGGTACCCCTCCCTAACCCTTCTAGGTCGGTACCCCTTCCCAACCCCATCCCTTCTAGGTCGGTACCCCTCCCTGACCCTTCTAGGTCGGTACCCCTCCCTGACCCTTCTAGGTCGGTACCTTTCCCTGACCCTTCTAGGTCGGTACCCCTCCCCAACCCCAACCCTTCTAGGTCGGTACCCCACCCTAACCCTTCCAGGTCGGTACCCCTCCCTAACCCCAACCCTTCTAAGTCGGTACCCGTCCCTAACCCTTCTAGGTTGGTACCACTCCCTAACCCTTCTAGGTCGGTGCCCCTCCCTTACCCTTCTAGGTCGGTACCCATCCCTAACCCTTCTAGGTCGGTGCCCCTCCCTAACCCTTCTAGGTCGGTGCCCCTCCCTTACCCTTCTAGGTTGGTACCCCTCCCTGACCCTTCTAGGTCGGTACCCCTCCCTAACCCCAACCCTTCTAGGTCGGTACCCCTCCCTAACCCTTCTAGGTCAGTACCCTTCATTAACCCCAAACCTTCTAGGTCACTACCCCTAGCTAACCCTTCTTGGTCGCTACCCCTCCCTAACCCATCTAGGTCGGTACCCCTCCCTGACGCTTCTAGGTCGGTACCCCTCCCTGACCCTTCTAAGTCGGTACCCCTCCCTGACCCTTCTAGGTTGGTACCCCTCCCTGACCCTTCTAGGTCGGTACCCCTCCCTAACCCCAACCCTTCTAAGTCAGTACCCCTCCCTAACCCCAACCCTTCTAGGTCGGTACCCCTCCCTAACCCTTCTAGGTCGGTACCCCTCCCTAACCCTTCTAGGTTGGTACCCCTCCCTAACCCTTCTAGGTCGGTACCCTTCCCTGACCCTTCTAGGTTGGTACCCCTCCCTGACCCTTCTCACTGACCCTTCAAGGTTGGTACCCCTCCCTGACCCTTCTAGGTCTGTACCCCTAACTGTCCCTTCTAGGTCGGTACCCCTTCCCAACCCCATCCCTTCTAGGTCGGTACCCCTCCCTGACCCTTCTAGGTCAGTACCCCTACCTAACCCTTCTAGGTCGGTACCCCTCCCTAACCCTTCTAGGTCGGTACCCCTCCCTAACCCTTCTGGGTCAGTACCCCTCCCCAACCCTTCTAGGTCGATACCCCTCCCCAACCCTTCTAGGTCAGTACCCCTCCCCGACCCTTCTAGGTCGGTACCCCTCCCTGACCTTTCTAGGTCGGTACCCCTCCCTGACCCTTCTAGGTCGGTACCCCTCCCTAACCCCAACCCTTCCGGGTCGGTACCCCTCCCTAAGCCCAACCCTTCCAGGTCAGTACCCCTCCCTGACCCTTCTAGGTCGGTACCCCTCCCTGACCCTTCTAGGTCGCTACCCCTCCCTGACCCTTCTAGGTCGCTACCCCTCCCTGACCCTTCTAGGTCGGTACCCCTCCCTGACCCTTCTAAGTCGGTACCCCTCCCTGACCCTTCTAGGTCGGTACCCCTCCCTAACCCTTCTAGGTCGGTACCCCTCCCTAACCCTTCTAGGTCGGTACCCCTCCCTGTTCCTTCTAGGTCGGTACCCCTCCCTAACCCTTCTAGGTCGGTACCCCTCCCTGACCCATCTAGGTCGGTACCCCTTCCCAACCCCATCCCTTCTAGTTTGGTATCCCTCCCTGACCCTTCTAGGTCAGTACCCCTCCCTGACCCTTCTAGGTCGGTACCCCTTCCCAACCCCAACCCTTCTAGGTCGGTACCCCTCCCTGACCCTTCTAGGTCGGTACCCCTCCCTGACCCTTCTAGGTCGGTATCCCTCCCTAACCCATCTAGGTCGGTACCCCTCCCTAACCCTTCTAGGTCGGTACCCCACCCTAACCCTTCTAGGTCGATACCCCACCCTAAACTTTCTAGGTCGGTACCTCTCCCTAACCCTTCTAGGTCAGTACCCCTCCCTAACCCTTCTAGGTCGGTACCCCACCCTAACCCTTCTAGGTCGGTACCCCTCCCCAACCCTTCCAGGTCACTAGCCCTCCCTAACGCTTCTAGGTATGTACCCCTCCCAGACCCTTCTAGGTCGGTACCCCTCCCTGACCCTTCTAGGTCGGTACCCCTCCCTGACCCTTCTATGTCGGTACCCCTCCCTAACCCCAACCCTTCTAGGTCGGTACCCCTCCCTAACCCCAACCCTTCTAGGTCGGTACCCCTCCCTAACCCTTCTAGTTCACTACCCCTCCCTAACCCTTCTAGGTCGGTACCCGTCCCTAACCCTTCTAGGTCGGTGCCCCTCCCTAACCCTTCTAGGTCGGTGCCCCTCCCTTACCCTTCTAGGTTGGTACCCCTCCCTGACCCTTCTAGGTCGGTTCCCCTCCCTAACCCCAACCCTTCTAGGTCGGTACCCCTCCCTAACCCTTCTAGGTCAGTACCCTTCATTAACCCCAAACCTTCTAGGTCACTACCCCTCGCTAACCCTTCTTGGTCGCTACCCCTCCCTAACCCATCTAGGTCGGTACCCCTCCCTGACGCTTCTAGGTCGGTACCCCTCCCTGACCCTTCTAAGTCGGTACCCCTCCCTGACCCTTCTAGGTTGGTACCCCTCCCTGACCCTTCTAGGTCGGTACCCCTCCCTAACCCCAACCCTTCTAAGTCAGTACCCCTCCCTAACCCCAACCCTTCTAGGTCGGTACCCCTCCCTAACCCTTCTAGGTCGGTACCCCTCCCTAACCCTTCTAGGTTGGTACCCCTCCCTAACCCTTCTAGGTCGGTACCCTTCCCTGACCCTTCTAGGTTGGTACCCCTCCCTGACCCTTCTCACTGACCCTTCAAGGTTGGTACCCCTCCCTGACCCTTCTAGGTCTGTACCCCTAACTGTCCCTTCTAGGTCGGTACCCCTTCCCAACCCCATCCCTTCTAGGTCGGTACCCCTCCCTGACCCTTCTAGGTCGGTACCCCTCTCTGACCCTTCTAGGTCGGTATCCCTCCCTAACCCTTCTAGGTCAGTACCCCTACCTAACCCTTCTAGGTCGGTACCCCTCCCTAACCCTTCTGGGTCGGTACCCCTCCCCAACCCTTCTAGGTTGATACCCCTCCCCAACCCTTCTAGGTCGGTACCCCTCCCCGACCCTTCTAGGTCGGTACCCCTCCCCGACCCTTCTAGGTCGGTACCCCTCCCTGACCCTTCTAGGTCGGTACCCCTCCCTAACCCCAACCCTTCCGGGTCGGTACCCCTCCCTAAGCCCAACCCTTCCAGGTCAGTACCCCTCCCTGACCCTTCTAGGTCGGTACCCCTCCCTGACCCTTCTAGGTCGCTACCCCTCCCTGACCCTTCTAGGTCGCTACCCCTCCCTGACCCTTCTAGGTCGGTACCCCTCCCTGACCCTTCTAGGTCGGTACCCCTCCCTGACCCTTCTAGGTCGGTATCCCTCCCTAACCCATCTAGGTCGGTACCCCTCCCTAACCCTTCTAGGTCGGTACCCCACCCTAACCCTTCTAAGTCGATACCCCACCCTAAACCTTCTAGGTCGGTACCTCTCCCTAACCCTTCTAGGTCAGTACCCCTCCCTAACCCTTCTAGGTCGGTACCCCACCCTAACCCTTCTAGGTCGGTACCCCTCCCCAACCCTTCCAGGTCACTAGCCCTCCCTAACGCTTCTAGGTATGTACCCCTCCCAGACCCTTCTAGGTCGGTACCCCTCCCTGACCCTTCTAGGTCGGTACCCCTCCCTGACCCTTCTAGGTCGGTACCCCTCCCTGACCCTTCTAGGTCGGTACCCCTCCCTAACCCCAACTCTTCTAGGTCGGTACCCCTCCCTAACCCCAACCCTTCTAGGTCGGTACCCCTCCCTAACCCTTCTAGTTCGCTACCCCTCCCTAACGCATCTAGGTCGGTACCCCTCCCTGACCCTTCTAGGTCGGTACCCCTCCCTGACCCTTCTAGGTCGGTACCCCTCCCTGACCCTTCTAGGTCGGTACCCCTCCCTAACCCTGACACTTCTATGTCGGTACCCCTCCCTAACCCCGGCCCTTCTAGGTCAGTACCCCTGCCTAACCCCAACCCTTCTAGGTCGGTACCCCTCCCTAACCCTTCTAGGTCGGTACCCCTCCCTAACCCTTCTAGGTCGCTACCCCTCCCTAACCCTTCTAGGTCGGTACCCCTCCCTGACCCTTCTAGGTTGGTACCCCTCCCTGACCCTTCTCCCTGACCCTTCTAGGTCGGTACCCCTCCCTAAACCTTCTAGGTCGGTACCCCTTCCCAACCCCATTACTTCTAGTTTGGTACCCCTCCCTGACCCTTCTAGGTCAGTACCCCGCCCTGACCCTTCTAGGTTGGTACCCCTACCTGACCCTTCTCCCTGACCCTTCTAGGTCGGTACCCCTCCCTAACCCTTCTAGGTCGGTACCCCTCCCTGACCCATCTAGGTCGGTACCCCTCCTTAACCCTTCTAGGTCGGTACCCCTTCCCAACCCCATCCCTTCTAGTTTGGTACCCCTCCCTGACCCTTCTAGGTCAGTACCCCTCCCTGACCCTTCTAGGTCGGTACCCCTCCCTGACCCTTCTAGGTCGGTACCCCTTCCCAACCCCATCCCTTCTAGGTCGGTACCCCTCCCTGACCCTTCTAGGTCGGTACCCCTCCCTGACCCTTCTAGGTCGGTATCCCTCCCTAACCCATCTAGGTCGGTACCCCTCCCTAACCCTTCTAGGTCGGTACCCCTCCCTAACCCTTCTAGGTCGGTACCCCACCCTAACCCTTCTAGGTCGATACCCCACCCTAAACCTTCTAGGTCGGTACCTCTCCCTAACCCTTCTAGGTCAGTACCCCTCCCTAACGCTTCTAGGTATGTACCCCTCCCAGACCCTTCTAGGTCGGTACCCCTCCCTGACCCTTCTAGGTCGGTACCCCTCCCTGACCCTTCTAGGTCGGTACCCCTCCCTAACCCCAACCCTTCTAGGTCGGTACCCCTCCCTAACCCCAACCCTTCTAGGTCGGTACCCCACCCTAACCCTTCTAGGTCGGTACCCCACCCTAACCCTTCTAGGTCAGTACCCCTCCCTAACGCTTCTAGGTATGTACCCCTCCCAGACCCTTCTAGGTCGGTACCCCTCCCTGACCCTTCTAGGTCGGTACCCCTCCCTGACCCTTCTAGGTCGGTACCCCTCCCTAACCCCAACCCTTCTAGGTCGGTACCCCTCCCTAACCCCAACCCTTCTAGGTCGGTACCCCACCCTAACCCTTCTAGGTCGGTACCCCACCCTAACCCTTCTAGGTCAGTACCCCTCCCAAACCCTTCTAGGTTGGTACCCCACCCTAACCCTTCTAGGTCAGTACCCCTCCCCAACCCTTCCAGGTCACTACCCCTCCCTAACCCTTCTAGGTAGGTACCCCTCCCCGACCCTTCCAGGTCGGTACACCTCCCCGATCCCAACCCTTCCAGGTCGGTACCCCTCCCTAACCTTTCTAGGTCGATACCCCTCCCTGACCCTTCTAGGTCGGTACCCCTCCCTGACCCTTCTAGGTCGGTAACCCACCCTAAGCCTTCTAGGTCGGTACCCCTCCCCTACCCTTCCAGGTCACTAGCCCTCCCTAACTCTTCTAGGTCGGTACCCCTCCCCGACCCCGACCCTTCCAGGTCGGTACCCCTCCCCGACCCCAACCCTTCCAGGTCGGTACCCCTCCCTAACACTTCTAGGTCGGTACCCCTCCCTGACCCTTCTAGGTCGGTACCCCTCCATGACCCTTCTCGGTCGGTACCCCTCCCTGACCCTTCTCGGTCGGTACCCCTCCCTGACCCTTCTAGGTCGGTACCCCTCCCTAACCCTAACCCTTCTAGGTCAGTACCCCTCCCTAACCCCAACCCTTCTAGGTCGGTACCCCTCCTAACCCTTCTAGTTCGCTACCCCTCCCTAACCCATCTAGGTCGGTACCCCTCCTTGTCCCTTCTAGGTCGGTACCCCTCCCTGACCCTTCTAGGTCGGTACCCCTCCCTAACCCCGACCCTTCTAGGTCAGTACCCCTCCCTAACCCCAACCCTTCTAGGTCGGTACCCCTCCCTAACCCTTCTAGGTCGGTACCCCTCCCTAACCCTTCAAGGTCGCTACCCCTACCTAACCCTTCTAGGTCGGTACCCCTCTCTAACCCTTCTAGGTCGGTACCCCTCCCTAACCCTTCTAGGTCGGTACCCCTCCCTGACCCTTCTAGGTTGGTACCCCTCCCTGACCCTTCTCCCTGACCCTTCTAGGTCGGTACCCCTCCCTGACCTTTCTAGGTCGGTACCCCTCCCTAACCCTTCTAGGTCGGTACCCCTTCCCAACCCCATCCCTTCTAGTTTGGTACCCCTCCCTGACCCTTCTAGGTCAGTACCCCTCCCTGACCCTTCTAGGTCGGTACCCCTTCCCAACCCCATCTCTTCTAGGTCGGTACCCCTCCCTGACCCTTCTAGGTCGGTATCCCTCCCTAACCCATCTAGGTCGGTATCCCTCCCTAACCCTTCTAGGTCGGTACCCCACCCTAACCCTTCTAGGTCGGTACCCCACCCTAACCCTTCTAGGTCGGTACCCCTCCCTAACCCTTCTAGGT
>NW_027675669.1:0-35000 GCF_965601325.2 Salmo salar
ACAACACACACACACACACACACCGACAACACACACACACATACACACCGACAACACACACACACACCGACAACACACACACACACACACACACACACACACACACACACACACACACACACACACACACACCGACAACACACACACACACCGACAACACACACACACACACACCGACAACACACACACACACACCGACAACACACACACACACACACCGACAACACATAAACACACACACACCGACAACACACACACACACACAGACAACACACACACACACACACCGACAACACACACACACACACACCGACAACACACACACACACACACACCGACAACACACACACACACACACCGACAACACACACACACACACACACACCGACAACACACACACACACACACACACACACACCGACAACACACACACACACCGACAACACACACACACACACACCGACAACACACACACACACCGACAACACACACACACACACACCGACAACACACACACACACACCGACAACACACACACACACACACCGACAACACACACACACACACACCGACAACAGACACACACACACACACCGACAACACACACACACACAAACAACACACACACCGACAACACACACACACACACACCGACAACACACACACACACACACACACCGACAACACACACACACCGACAACACACACACACACACACCGACAACACACACACACACACACCGACAACACACACACACACACACCGACAACACACACACACACACCGACAACACACACACACACACCGACAACACACCGACAACACACACACACACACACCGACAACACACACACACACACCGACAACACACACACACACACACCGACAACACACACACACACAACACACACACACACACACACACCGACAACACACACACACACACACCGACAACACACACACACACACCGACAACACACACACACACCGACAACACACACACACACACACCGACAACACACACACACACACACCGACAACACACACACACACACACCGACAACACACACACACACACCGACAACAACACACACACCGACAACACACACACACACACCGACAACACACACACACACACACCGACAACACACACACACACACACACCGACAACACACACACACACACACCGACAACACATAAACACACACACACCGACAACACACACACACACACACCGACAACACACACACACACACACCGACAACACACACACACACACACACACCGACAACACACACACACACCGACAACACACACACACACACCGACAACACACACACACACACACCGACAACACACACACACACCGACAACACACACACACACCGACAACACACACACACACACCGACAACACACACACACACACACACTGACAACACACACACACACACCGACAACACACACACACACACCGACAACACATAAACACACACACACACCGACAACACACACACACACACCGACAACACACACACACACACACACACCGACAACACACACACACACCGACAACACACACACACACACACCGACAACACACACACACACACACCGGCAACACACACACACACACCGACAACACACACACACACACCGACCACACACACACACACACACACACACACACACACACACACACACACACACACACACCGACAACACACACACACACACACCGACAACACACACACACACAAACAACACACACACACAACACACACACACACACACCGACAACACACACACACACACACACCGACAACACACACACACACCCGACAACACACACACACACACCGACAACACACACACACACACCGACAACACACACACACACACACACCGACAACACACACACACACACACACACACACACACACACACACACACACACACACACACACCGACAACACACACACACACACACATCGACAACACACACACACACAAACACCAGCAACACACACACACACACCGACAACACACACACACACACACCCACAACACACACACACCGACAACACACACACACACACACACACCGACAACACACACACACACACACACCGACAACACACACACACACACACACTGACAACACACACACACACACACACCGACAACACACACACACACACACCGACAACACACACACACCGACAACACACACACACACACACACCGACAACACACACACACCGACAACACACACACACACACACACTCAGACAACACACACACCGACAACACACACACACACAACACACACACACACCGACAACACACACACACACACACCGACAACACACACACACCGACAACACACACACACACCGACAACACACACACACACACACACCGACAACACACACACACACACTGACAACACACACACACACACCGACAACACACACACACACACACACCGACAACACACACACACATACACACCGACAACACACACACACACACACACACACACACACACACCGACAACACACACACACACCGACAACACACACACACACACACCGACAACACACACACACACACACACCGACAACACACACACACACACACCGACAACACATAAACACACACACACCGACAACACACACACACACACAGACAACACACACACACACCGACAACACACACACACACACACACCGACAACACACACACACACACACACTGACAACACACACACACACACACCGACAACACACACACACACACACCGACAACACACACACACACACACACACACACACCGACAACACACACACACACCGACAACACACACACACCGACAACACACACACAAACAACACAAACACACACACACCGACAACACACACACACACACACCGACAACACACACACACACACCGACAACACACACACACACACACCGACAACACACACACACACACCGACAACAGACACACAAACACACACCGACAACACACACACACACAAACAACACACACACACACAACACACACACACACACACCGACAACACACACACACACACAACACACACACACACACCGACAACACACACACACACACACACACACACACACACACCGACAACACACACACACACACACATCGACAACACACACACACACAAACACCAGCAACACACACACACACACAGACAACACACACACACACACACCCACAACACACACACACCGACAACACACACACACACACACACACCGACAACACAAACACACACACACACCGACAACACACACACACACACACACACTGACAACACACACACACACACACCGACAACACACACACACACCGACAACACACACACACACACACACACACACACCGACAACACACACACACACACACACCAACAACACACACACACACACACCGACAACACACACACACACACCGGCAACACACACACACACACCGACAACACACACACACACACACCGACACACACACACACACACACACACACACACACACACACACACCGACAACACACACACACACACACCGACAACACACACACACACAAACAACACACACACACAACACACACACACACACACCGACAACACACACACACACACACACCGACAACACACACAGACACCCGACAACACACACACACACACCGACAACACACACACACACACCGACAACACACACACACACACCGACAACACACACACACACACACACACACACACACACACACACACACACACACACACACACACACCGACAACACACACACACACACACATCGACAACACACACACACACAAACACCAGCAACACACACACACACACCGACAACACACACACACACACACCCACAACACACACACACCGACAACACACACACACACACACACACCGACAACACACACACACACACACCGACAACACACACACACACACACACTGACAACACACACACACACACACCGACAACACACACACACACACACCGACAACACACACACACCGACAACACACACACACACACACACCGACAACACACACACACCGACAACACACACACACACACACACTCAGACAACACACACACCGACAACACACACACACACAACACACACACACACCGACAACACACACACACACACACCGACAACACACACACACCGACAACACACACACACACCGACAACACACACACACACACACACCGACAACACACACACACACACTGACAACACACACACACACACCGACAACACACACACACACACACACCGACAACACACACACACATACACACCGACAACACACACACACACACACACACACACACACACACACACACCGACAACACACACACACACCGACAACACACACACACACACACCGACAACACACACACACACACACACCGACAACACACACACACACACACCGACAACACATAAACACACACACACCGACAACACACACACACACACACACAGACAACACACACACACACCGACAACACACACACACACACACACCGACAACACACACACACACACACACACTGACAACACACACACACACACACCGACAACACACACACACACACACCGACAACACACACACACACACACACACACACCGACAACACACACACACACCGACAACACACACACACCGACAACACACACACACACAACACACACACACACACACCGACAACACACACACACACACACCGACAACACACACACACACACCGACAACACACACACACACACACCGACAACACACACACACACACCGACAACAGACACACAAACACACACCGACAACACACACACACACAAACAACACACACACACACAACACACACACACACACACCGACAACACACACACACACACAACACACACACACACACCGACAACACACACACACACACACACACACACACACACACACACACACACACACCGACAACACACACACACACACACATCGACAACACACACACACACAAACACCAGCAACACACACACACACACAGACAACACACACACACACACACCCACAACACACACACACCGACAACACACACACACACACACACACCGACAACACAAACACACACACACACCGACAACACACACACACACACACACACTGACAACACACACACACACACCGACAACACACACACACACCGACAACACACACACACACACACACACCGACAACACACACACACACACACACCAACAACACACACACACCGACAACACACATACACACACACACACTCAGACAACACACACACCGACAACACACACACACACAACACACACACACACCGACAACACACACACACACACACCGACAACACACACACACACACACTGACAACACACACACACACACCGACAACACACACACACACACACCGACAACACACACACACATACACACCGACAACACACACACACACCGAAAACACACACACACACACACACCGACAACACACACACACACACACCGACAACACACACACACACCGACAACACACACACACACCGACAACACACACACACACCGACAACACACACACACACACCGACAACACACACACACACACACACTGACAACACACACACACACACCGACAACACACACACACACACCGACAACACATAAACACACACACACACCGACAACACACACACACACACCGACAACACACACACACACACACACACCGACAACACACACACACACCGACAACACACACACACACACACCGACAACACACACACACACACACCGGCAACACACACACACACACCGACAACACACACACACACACCGACAACACACACACACACACCACACACACACACACACACACACACACACACACACACACACACCGACAACACACACACACACACACCGACAACACACACACACACAAACAACACACACACACACACACACACACACACACCACACACACACACACACACACACCACAACACACACACACACCCGACAACACACACACACACACCGACAACACACACACACACACCGACACACACACACACACACACACCGACACACACACACACACACACACCGACAACACACACACACACACACACACACACACACACACACACACACACACACACACACACCGACAACACACACACACACACACATCGACAACACACACACACACAAACACCAGCAACACACACACACACACCGACAACACACACACACACACACCCACAACACACACACACCGACAACACACACACACACACACACACCGACAACACACACACACACACACCGACAACACACACACACACACACACTGACAACACACACACACACACACACCGACAACACACACACACACACACCGACAACACACACACACCGACAACACACACACACACACACACCGACAACACACACACACCGACAACACACACACACACACACACTCAGACAACACACACACCGACAACACACACACACACAACACACACACACACCGACAACACACACACACACACACCGACAACACACACACACCGACAACACACACACACACCGACAACACACACACACACACACACCGACAACACACACACACACACTACACCGACAACACACACACACACACCGACAACACACACACACACACACACCGACAACACACACACACAACACACCACAACACACACACACACACGACACACACACACACACACCGACAACACACACACACACACGACAACACACACACACACACACCGACACACACACACACACACACACCGACAACACACACACACACACACCGACAACACACAACACACACACACCGACAACACACACACACACACAGACAACACACACACACACACGACACCGACAACACACACACACACACACCGACAACACACACACACACACACACTGACAACACACACACACACACACCGACACACACACACACACCGACAACACACACACACACACACACCGACAACACACACACACACCGACAACACACACACACACACACCGACAACACACACACACACACACCACACACACACACACACACACACCGACAACACACACACACACACACCGACAACACACACACACACACCGACAACACACACACACACACACACCGACAACACACACACACACACCGACAACACACACACACACACACACCGACAACACACACACACACACACACACACACACACACACACACACCGACAACACACACACACACACCGACAACACACACACACACACAACACACACACACACACCGACAACACACACACACACACACCGACACACACACACACACCGACAACACACACACACACAACACACACACACACACCGACAACACACACACACACCGACACCACACACACACACACACCGACAACACACACACACACCACACCACACACACACACACACACCGACAACACACACACACACACACGACAACACACACACACACACACCGACAACACACACACACACACACGACACCACAACACACACACACACACACACCGACAACACACACACACACACACACGACACACACACACACACACCGACAACACACACACACACCGACAACACACACACACACACCGACAACACACACACACACACACACCGACAACACACACACACACACCCGACAACACACACACACACACCGACAACACACACACACACACCGACAACACAACACACACACACACCGACAACACACACACACACACCGACAACACACACACACACACACACACCGACAACACACACACACACACACCGACAACACACACACCACACACACCGACAACACACACACACACACACCGACAACACACACACACACACACACCGACAACACACACACACACCCGACAACACACACACACACACCGACAACACACACACACACACCACAACACACACACACACACCGACAACACACACACACACACACACACACACACACACACCGACACACACACACACACACACACCGACAACACACACACACACACACACGACAACACACACACACACACACCAGCAACACACACACACACACCGACAACACACACACACACACACCGACAACACACACACACACACCGACACACACGACACACACACACACACACACACACCGACAACACACACACACACACACACCGACAACACACACACACACACACCGACAACACACACACACACACCGACAACACACACACACACACCGACAACACACACACACACACACCGACAACACACACACACACACACACACACACACACACACACACACCGACAACACACACACACACACACCGACAACACACACACACACAAACAACACACACACACAACACACACACACACACACCGACAACACACACACACACACACACCGACAACACACACACACACCCGACAACACACACACACACACCGACAACACACACACACACACACCGACAACACACACACACACCGACAACACACACACACACACACACACACACACACACACACACACAACACACACACACACACCGACAACACACACACACACACACATCGACAACACACACACACACAAACACCAGCAACACACACACACACACCGACAACACACACACACACACACCCACAACACACACACACACGACAACACACACACACACACACACACCGACAACACACACACACACACACACCACACACACACACACACCGACAACACACACACACACACACCGACAACACACACACACACAACGACAACACACACACACCGACAACACACACACACACACACACCGACACACACACACACACCGACAACACACACACACACACACACTCACACACACACACACACCGACAACACACACACACACACACACACACACACACACGACACCGACACACACACACACACACCGACAACACACACACACCGACAACACACACACACACCGACAACACACACACACACACACACCGACAACACACACACACACACCGACAACACACACACACACACCGACACACACACACACACACACACTGACAACACACACACACACACACCGACAACACACACACACACACACCGACAACACACACACACACCGACAACACACACACACACACCGACACACACACACACACACACACCGACAACACACACACACACCGACAACACACACACACACCGACAACACACACACACACACCGACAACACACACACACACACACACAACACACACACACACACACCGACAACACACACACACACACACAACACATACAACACACACACACACCGACAACACACACACACACACACCGACAACACACACACACACACACACACGACAACACACACACACACACACCGACAACACACACACACACACACCGACAACACACACACACACACCGGCAACACACACACACACACCGACAACACACACACACACACACCGACAACACACACACACACGACAACAACACACACACACAACACACACACACACACACCGACAACACACACACACACACACCGACAACACACACACACACACCGACACACACACACACACACACCGACAACACACACACACACACCGACAACAACACACACACACACACCGACAACACACACACACACACACAACACACACACACACACACACCGACAACACACACACACACACACACACACACACACACACACACACACCGACAACACACACACACACACACACACACACACACACACAACACACACACACCGACAACACACACACACACACACATCGACAACACACACACACACAAACACCAGCAACACACACACACACACAGACAACACACACACACACACACCCACAACACACACACACCGACAACACACACACACACACACACACCGACAACACACACACACACACACCGACAACACACACACACACACACACACTGACAACACACACACACACACCGACAACACACACACACACACCCACAACACACACACACCGACACACACACACACACACACACCGACAACACACACACACCGACAACACACACACACACACACACACTCAGACAACACACACACCGACAACACACACACACAACACACACACACACCGACAACACACACACACACACACCGACAACACACACACACCAACAACACACACACACACCGACACACACACACACACACACCGACAACACACACACACACACCGACAACACACACACACACACACCGACAACACACAACACACACACACACCGACAACACACACACACACACACCGACAACACACACACACACACACCGACAACACACACACACACACCGACAACACACACACACACACCGACAACACACACACACACACCGACAACACACACACACACACACACCGACAACACACACACACACCGACACACACACACACACACCGACAACACACACACACACACCGACAACACACACACACACACACACCGACAACACACACACACACACACCGACAACACATAAACACACACACACACCGACAACACACACACACACACCGACACACACACACACACACACACACACCGACAACACACACACACACCGACAACACACACACACACACACCGACAACACACACACACACACCGGCAACACACACACACACACCGACAACACACACACACACACACCGACAACACACACACACACACACACACACACACACACACACACACACACACACCGACAACACACACACACACACACCGACAACACACACACACACAAACAACACACACACACAACACACACACACACACACCGACACACACACACACACACACACACCGACAACACACACACACACACCGACAACACACACACACACACCGACAACACACACACACACACCGACAACACACACACACACACACACCGACAACACACACACACACACACACACACACACACACACACACACACACACACACGACACACACACACACACACACACATCGACAACACACACACACACAAACACCAGCAACACACACACACACACCGACAACACACACACACACACACCCACAACACACACACACCGACAACACACACACACACACACACACCGACAACACACACACACACACACCGACAACACACACACACACACACACTGACAACACACACACACACACACACCGACAACACACACACACACACACCGACAACACACACACACCGACAACACACACACACACACACACCGACAACACACACACACCGACAACACACACACACACACACACTCAGACAACACACACACCGACAACACACACACACACAACACACACACACACCGACAACACACACACACACACACCGACAACACACACACACCGACAACACACACACACACCGACAACACACACACACACACACACCGACAACACACACACACACACTGACAACACACACACACACACCGACAACACACACACACACACACACCGACAACACACACACACATACACACCGACAACACACACACACACACACACACACACACACACACACCGACAACACACACACACACCGACAACACACACACACACACACCGACAACACACACACACACACACACCGACAACACACACACACACACACCGACAACACATAAACACACACACACCGACAACACACACACACACACAGACAACACACACACACACCGACAACACACACACACACACACACCGACAACACACACACACACACACACTGACAACACACACACACACACACCGACAACACACACACACACACACCGACAACACACACACACACACACACACACACACCGACAACACACACACACACCGACAACACACACACACCGACAACACACACACACACAACACACACACACACACACCGACAACACACACACACACACACCGACAACACACACACACACACCGACAACACACACACACACACACCGACAACACACACACACACACCGACAACAGACACACACACACACCGACAACACACACACACACACACACACACACACACACACACACACACACACACACACACACACCGACAACACACACACACACCGACAACACACACACACACACACCGACAACACACACACACACACACCGACACACACACACACACACCGACAACACAAACACACACACACCGACAACACACACACACACACCACAACACACACACACACACACCGACAACACACACACACACACACACCGACAACACACACACACACACACACCGACAACACACACACACACACACCGACAACACACACACACACACACCGACAACACACACACACACACACACACACACACCGACAACACACACACACACCGACAACACACACACACCGACAACACACACACACACACACACACACACACACACACCGACAACACACACACACACACACCGACAACACACACACACACACCGACAACACACACACACACACACCGACAACACACACACACACACCGACAACACACACACACACACCGACAACACACACACACACAAACAACACACACACACACAACACACACACACACACACACCGACACACACACACACACACACACACACACACACACCGACAACACACACACACACACACCGCACACACACACACACACACACACCGACAACACACACACACACACACATCGACAACACACACACACACAAACACCAGCAACACACACACACACACAGACAACACACACACACACACACCCACAACACACACACACCGACAACACACACACACACACACACACCGACAACACAAACACACACACACACCGACAACACACACACACACACACACACTGACAACACACACACACACACACCGACAACACACACACACACCGACAACACACACACACACACACACACCGACAACACACACACACACACACACCAACAACACACACACACCGACAACACACATACACACACACACACTCAGACAACACACACACCGACAACACACACACACACAACACACACACACACCGACAACACAACACACACACACCGACAACACACACACACACACACTGACAACACACACACACACACCGACAACACACACACACACACACCGACAACACACACACACACACACACCGACAACACACACACACACCGACAACACACACACACACACACACACACACACACACACAACACACACACACACCGACAACACACACACACACACACGACAACACACACACACACACACAACACACACACGACAACACATAAACACACACACACCGACAACACACACACACACACACGACAACACACACACACACACACCGCAACAACACACACACACACACACCGACAACACACACACACACACACACACACACACACACCACACACACACACACACACACACCACAACACACACACACACCGACAACACACACACACACCGACAACACACACACACACACACGACAACACACACACACACACACAGCAACACACACACACACACCGACAACACACACACACACACACCCACAACACACACACACCGACAACACACACACACACACACACACCGACAACACACACACACACACACCGACAACACACACACACACACACACGACAACACACACACACACACACACCGACAACACACACACACACACACCGACAACACACACACACACACCCAACACACACACACACACCGACAACACACACACACACACCGACAACACACACACACACACACACACAGACACACACACACACCGACAACACACACACACACAACACACACACACACCGACAACACACACACACACAAGACAACACACACACACCGACAACACACACACACACCGACAACACACACACACACACACACCGACAACACACACACACACCCTGACAACACACACACACACACCGACAACACACACACACACACCGACAACACACACACACATACACACCGACAACACACACACACACCACACACACACACACACACACACCGACAACACACACACACACACACAACACACACACACACACACACAACACACACACACACACACACACCGACAACACACACACACACACACCACAACAACACACACACACCGACAACACACACACACACACACCGACAACACACACACACACACACCGACAACACACACACACACACACGACAACACACACACACACACACACCGACAACACACACACACACACACCGACAACACACACACACACACACACCGACAACACACACACACCGACAACACACACACACACACACACCGACAACACACACACCGACAACACACACACACACAACACACACACACACCGACAACACACACACACACACACCGACACACACACACACACCGACAACACACACACACACGACAACACACACACACACACACACCGACAACACACACACACACACACCGACAACACACACACACACACCGACAACACACACACACACACACACCGACAACACACACACACACACACACCGACAACACACACACACACACACCGACAACACACACACCACACACACACACACACACACACACACACACACACACACAACACACACACACACACACCGACAACACACACACACACACACCGACAACACACACACACACACACACCGACAACACACACACACACACACCGACAACACACACACACACACACCGACAACACACACACACACACCGACAACACACACACACACCGACAACACACACACACACACACACCGACAACACACACACACACACACACCGACAACACACACACACACACACCGACAACACACACACACACCACACCGACACACACACACACACACACACACACACACACCGACAACACACACACACACCGACAACACACACACACACACACACACACACACACCGACAACACACACACACACACACCGACAACACACACACACACACCGACAACACACACACACACACACGACAACACACACACACACACACCGACACACACACACACACACACACACCGACAACACACACACACACCGACAACTCACACACACACACCGACAACACACACACACACACACCGACAACACACACACACACCGACAACACACACACACACCGACAACACACACACACACACCGACAACACACACACACACACACACTGACAACACACACACACACACCGACAACACACACACACACACCGACAACACATAAACACACACACACACCGACAACACACACACACACACCGACAACACACACACACACACACACACACCGACAACACACACACACACACCGACAACACACACACACACACACCGACAACACACACACACACACGGCAACACACACACACACACACACCGACAACACACACACACACACACACCGACAACACACACACACACACCGACACACACACACACACACCGACAACACACACACACACACACCGACAACACACACACACACAAACAACACACACACACAACACACACACACACACCGACAACACACACACACACACCGACAACACACACACACACACACCCGACAACACACACACACACACCGACAACACACACACACACACCGACAACACACACACACACACACACCGACAACACACACACACACACACCGACAACACACACACACACACCGACAACACACACACACACACACGACACACACACACACACACACACACCGACAACACACACACACACACACACACACACACACACACACACCGACAACACACACACACACACACACCGACAACACACACACACATACACACCGACAACACACACACACACACACACACACACACACACACCGACAACACACACACACACCGACAACACACACACACACACACCGACAACACACACACACACACACACCGACAACACACACACACACACACTGACAACACATAAACACACACACACCGACAACACACACACACACACAGACAACACACACACACACACGACACACCGACACACACACACACACACCGACAACACACACACACACACACCGACAACACACACACACACACACCGACAACACACACACACACACACCGACAACACACACCACACACACACACACACACCGACAACACACACACACACGACAACACACACACACGACACACACACACACACACACACACACACACACACCGACAACACACACACACACACACCGACAACACACACACACACACCGACAACACACACACACACACACCGACAACACACACACACACACCGACAACAGACACACACACACCGACAACACACACACACACAAACAACACACACACACACAACACACACACACACCGACAACACACACACACACACAACACACACACACACACCGACAACACACACACACACACACACACACACACACACACACACACACCGACAACACACACACACACACACATCGACAACACACACACACACAAACACCAGCAACACACACACACACACAGACAACACACACACACACACACCCACAACACACACACACCGACAACACACACACACACACACACACACACCGACAACACAAACACACACACACACCGACAACACACACACACACACACACACTGACAACACACACACACACACACCGACAACACACACACACACCGACAACACACACACACACACACACACCGACAACACACACAAACACACACACCGACAACACACACACACCGACAACACACATACACACACACACACTCAGACAACACACACACCGACAACACACACACACACAACACACACACACACCGACAACACACACACACACACACCGACAACACACACACACACACACTGACAACACACACACACACACCGACAACACACACACACACACACCGACAACACACACACACATACACACCGACAACACACACACACACCGACAACACACACACACACACACACACACACACACACACACCGACAACACACACACACACACCGACAACACACACACACACCGACAACACACACACACACACACCGACAACACACACACACACACCGACAACACACACACACACACCGACAACACATAAACACACACACACCGACAACACACACACTCACACAGACAACACACACACACACACACCGACAACACACACACACACACACCGACAACACACAGACACCGACAACACACACACACACACACACCAACAACACACACACACACACACCGACAACACACACACACACACACACACTGACAACACACACACACACACACCGACAACACACACACACACACACACACACACACACACCGACAACATACACACACACCGACAACACACACACACACACACCGACAACACACACACACACACACACACCGACAACACACACACACACACACCGACAACACACACACACACCGACAACACAAACACACACACACCGACAACACACACACACACACACCGACAACACACACACACCGACAACACACACACACCGACAACACACACACACACACCGACAACACACACACACACCGACAACACACACACACACACCGACAACACACACACACACCGACAACACATAAACACACACACACCGACAACACACACACACACACACTGACAACACACACACACACACACCGACAACACACACACACACACACCGACAACACACACACACACCGACAACACACACACACACACCGACAACACACACACACACACACACCGACAACACACACACACACCGACAACACACACACACACCGACAACACACACACACACACCGACAACACACACACACACCACACACACACCGACAACACACACACACACACACGACAACACACACACACACACACACCGACAACACACACACACACACACCGACAACACAAACACACACACACACCGACAACACACACACACACACCGACAACAACACACACACACACACCGACAACACACACACACACACACCGACAACACACACACACACACACCGACAACACACACACACACACCGCAACACACACACACACACACACACACAAACACACACACACACACCGACAACACACACACACACACACCGACAACACACACACACACAAACAACACACACACACAACACACACACACACACACCGACAACACACACACACACACACACACCGACAACACACACACACACACACCGACAACACACACACACACACCGACAACACACACACACACACACCGACAACACACACACACACACCGACAACACACACACACCGACACACACGACAACACACACACACGACACCCACAACACACACACCACACCGACAACACACACACACACACACACACCGACAACACACACACACACACACCGACAACGACATAAACACACACACACCGACAACACACACACACACACACTGACACTCACACACACACACACACCGACAACACACACACACACACGACACACCGACAACACACACACACACCGACAACACACACACACCAACAACACACACACACACCGACAACACACACACACACACCGGCAACACACACACACACACCGACAACACGCACACACACACACACCGACACACACACACACACACACACACACGACGACACACACACACCGACAACACACACACACACACACACACTCAGACTACACACACACCGACAACACTGACACACACACAACACACACACACACCGACAACACACACACACACACACACAGAACGACAACACACACACACGACCTACAACACACACACACCGACAACACACACACACACACACACACACCGACAACAAACACACACACACACCGACAACACACACACACACACCGACAACACACACACACACACACACACGACGACACACACACACACACACACACACCGACAACACACACATACACACACTGACAACACACACACACACACACACAAACCGACACAACACACACACACACACACTGACAAACACACACACACACACACACAGACAACACACACACACACACACGACACCGACAACACACACACACACACACCGACAACACACACACACACACACACCGACAACACACACACACACACACACACCGACAACACACACACACCACGAACACACACACACACACCGGCAACACACACACACACACACACACAACACACACACACACACACACACACACCGACAACACACACACACACACACACACACTGACAACACACACACACACACACTCACAACACACACACACACACACCGACAACACACACACACACAACACACACACACACACACCGACAACACACACACACACACACAACGACAACACACACACAAACACACCGACATCACACACACACACACACCGACAACACACACACACACACACACACACGACAACACACACACACACACACCCACACACACACACACACACACGACACACACACACACACACAACAACACTCAGACAAACACACACACACGACCACACACACACACACATCACACACACACACCGACAACACGGACACACACACACCGACAACACACACACACACACACACACTGACAACACACACACACACACCGACAACACACACACACACACACACTGAACAACACACACACACAAACACGAGCAACACACACACACATACCGACAACACACACACACACACACACGACCGACACACACACACACACACACCGACAACACACACACACACACACACGACACACACACACACACACACACACCGGGGACACACACACACACACACACACCGACAACACACACACACACACACACACACACACCGACACAACACACACACACACCGACAACACACACACACACACCGACAACACACACACACACGCACACCGACAACACACACACACAAACACACCGACAACACACACACACACACACAACACCGACAACACACACACACACACCGACAACACACACACACTCACCGACAACACACACACACACACACACACGACACCGACAACACACACACACACCGACAACACACACACACACACACCGACAACACACACACACACACACACACGACCGACACACACACACACACACACACACACACACACACCGACAACACACACACACACACGACAACACACACACAACACACACACACACACACGACACAACACACACACGCACACACACCGACAACACACACACACACACACCGACAACACGACACACACACCCACCGACACACACACACACACACCGACAACACACACACACACACCGGTACAACAGACACACACACACACACCGACAACACACACACTCACACAAACAACGACACACACACACAACACACACACACACACACCGACAAACACACACACACACACAACACGCGCACACACACCGACAACACGCACACACACACACACACACACACACACACACCGACACACACACACACACACACACACCGTACAACACACACACACACACCGACACCAGCAACACACACACACACACCGACAACACACACACACACACACCGACGACACACAACACACACACCGACAACACACACACACACGACACCGACAACACGACACACACACCGACAACACACACGCACCACACACGACAACACACACACACCGACAACACACACACACACCGACAACACACACACACACCGACAACACACACACACACACCGACAACACACACACACACACCACGACAACACACACACACACACACACACCGACAACACACACACACACACGACAACACACACACACACACACCGACAACACACACACACACACACCGACAACACACACACACACACACCGACAACACACACACACACACACACACACACACACACACACACACACCGACAACACACACACACACACACCGACACACACACACACACACACCGACAACACACACACACACGACAACACACACACACACACACCGACAACACACACACACACACACACCGACAACACACACACACACCGACAACACACACACACACACACACACACACACACACACACACACGACAACACACACACACACACCGACACACACACACACACACACCGACAACACACACACACACACCGACAACACACACACACACACACCGACAACACACACACACACACACACCGACAACACACACACACACACCGACAACACACACACACACACCGACAACACACACACACACACCGACAACACACACACACACACACACACACACGACACACACACACACACACACACCGACACACACACACACACACACCGACAACACACACACACACACCACACGACAACACACACACACACACCGACAACACACACACACACACACCGACACACACACACACACACCGACAACACACACACACACACCGACAACACACACACACACACACGACAACACACACACACACACACACGACAACACACACACACACACACAGACACACACACACACACACACACCGACAACACACACACACACACCGACAACACACACACACACACCGACAACACACACACACACACACCGACAACACACACACACACACACACGACAACACACACACACACACCGACAACACACACACACACACACACACGACACACACACACACACACACCGACAACACACACACACACACACCGACAACACACACACACACACACACACACACACACACACCGACAACACACACACACACACACCGACAACACACACACACACACACCGACAACACACACACACACACCGACAACACACACACACACACACACACCGACAACACACACACACACACACCGACAACACACACACACACACACCGACAACACACACACACACACACCGACAACACACACACACACACCGACAACACACACACACACACACACACACACACACCGACAACACACACACACACACCGACAACACACACACACACACACCGACAACACACACACACACACACGACAACACACACACACACACACACACACACACACACCGACAACACACACACACACACACCGACACACACACACACACACACACCGACAACACACACACACACACCGACAACACACACACACACACACCGACAACACACACACACACACACCGACAACACACACACACACACGACAACACACACACACACACACACCGACAACACACACACACACACACGACAACACACACACACACACCGACAACACACACACACACACACCGACAACACACACACACACACACCGACACACACACACACACACACACCGACAACACACACACACACACCGACAACACACACACACACACACCGACAACACACACACACACACACACCACACACACACACACACACCGACAACACACACACACACACACACCGACAACACACACACACACACACCGACAACACACACACACACCACCGACAACACACACACACACACACCGACAACACACACACACACACCGACAACACACACACACACACACCGACACACACACACACACACACACCGACAACACACACACACACACACGACAACACACACACACACGACACACACACACACACACCGACAACACACACACACACACACCGACAACACACACACACACACACACCGACAACACACACACACACACACCGACAACACACACACACACACCGACAACACACACACACACACCGACAACACACACACACACACACACACACACACGACAACACACACACACACACACCGACAACACACACACACACACACACACCGACACACACACACACACACACCGACAACACACACACACACACACCGACAACACACACACACACACCGACAACACACACACACACACCGACAACACACACACACACACGACAACACACACACACACACACCGACAACACACACACACACACGACAACACACACACACACACCGACAACACACACACACACACACCGACAACACACACACACACACACCGACAACACACACACACACACACACACACACACACGACAACACACACACACACACACCGACAACACACACACACACACACGACAACACACACACACACACACACCGACAACACACACACACACACACCGACACACACACACACACACACACCGACAACACACACACACACACACGACAACACACACACACACACCGACAACACACACACACACACACCGACAACACACACACACACACCGACAACACACACACACACACCGACAACACACACACACACACACGACAACACACACACACACCGACAACACACACACACACACACCGACACCACACACACACACACACACGACAACACACACACACACACCGACACACACACACACACACACACCGACAACACACACACACACACACCGACAACACACACACACACACACCGACAACACACACACACACACACACACGACAACACACACACACACACACCGACAACACACACACACACACCGACAACACACACACACACACACACACCGACAACACACACACACACACACACACACACACACACCGACAACACACACACACACACACCGACAACACACACACACACACAACACACACACACACACACGACACACACACACACACACACCGACAACACACACACACACACCGACAACACACACACACACACACCGACAACACACACACACACACACGACAACACACACACACACACACACACACACACACACACACACCGACACACACACACACACACACACACACCGACAACACACACACACACACGACAACACACACACACACACACACCGACAACACACACACACACACACCGACAACACACACACACACACACACGACACACACACACACACACACCGACAACACACACACACACACCGACAACACACACACACACACACCACACACACACACACACACACACACCGACAACACACACACACACACCGACAACACACACACACACACACCGACAACACACACACACACACACCGACAACACACACACACACACCGACAACACACACACACACACACCGACAACACACACACACACACCGACAACACACACACACACACACCGACAACACACACACACACACACCGACAACACACACACACACACACCGACAACACACACACACACACACACGACACACACACACACACACACACCGACAACACACACACACACACCGACAACACACACACACACACCGACACACACACACACACACACACACACACACACACACGACACACACACACACACACACCGACAACACACACACACACACACCGACAACACACACACACACACACACACGACAACACACACACACACACACCGACAACACACACACACACACACCGACACACACACACACACACACACCGACACACACACACACACCGACAACACACACACACACACACGACACACACACACACACACACACACACACACACACACACACACACCGACAACACACACACACACACACCGACAACACACACACACACACACACACGACAACACACACACACACACCGACAACACACACACACACACACCGACAACACACACACACACACCGACAACACACACACACACACCGACAACACACACACACACACACCGACACACACACACACACACACCGACAACACACACACACACACCGACAACACACACACACACACCGACAACACACACACACACACGACAACACACACACACACACACCGACAACACACACACACACACACAACACACACACACACACACACACCGACAACACACACACACACACACCGACAACACACACACACACACACACACGACACACACACACACACACACACCGACAACACACACACACACACACGACAACACACACACACACACACCGACAACACACACACACACACCGACAACACACACACACACACACCGACAACACACACACACACACACCGACAACACACACACACACGACAACACACACACACACACACACACACACACCGACAACACACACACACACACCGACACACACACACACACACACCGACAACACACACACACACACACCGACAACACACACACACACACCGACAACACACACACACACACACACCGACACACACACACACACACACCGACAACACACACACACACACCGACAACACACACACACACACCGACACACACACACACACCACACACACACACACCGACAACACACACACACACACACACACACACACACACACACACACCGACAACACACACACACACACGACACACACACACACACACACACACACACACCGACAACACACACACACACACACCGACAACACACACACACACACACCGACAACACACACACACACACCGACAACACACACACACACACACCGACAACACACACCACACACACGACAACACACACACACACACCGACACACACACACACACACACACACCGACAACACACACACACACACACCGACAACACACACACACACACACACCGACAACACACACACACACACGACAACACACACACACACACACCGACAACACACACACACACACACCGACAACACACACACACACACACACCGACAACACACACACACACACACCGACAACACACACACACACACACCGACAACACACACACACACACACACCGACAACACACACACACACACACCGACAACACACACACACACCGACAACACACACACACACACCGACACACACACACACACACCGACAACACACACACACACACCGACAACACACACACACACACACACGACAACACACACACACACACACACACACACACACACACACACACACACACACCGACAACACACACACACACACACACGACAACACACACACACACACCGACAACACACACACACACACCGACAACACACACACACACACCGACAACACACACACACACACACACACCGACAACACACACACACACACACACGACAACACACACACACACACCGACAACACACACACACACACACACACACACACACACACACGACACACACACACACACACACACCGACAACACACACACACACACACCGACAACACACACACACACACACCGACAACACACACACACACACCGACAACACACACACACACACACCGACAACACACACACACACACACGACAACACACACACACACACCGACAACACACACACACACACACACCGACAACACACACACACACACCGACAACACACACACACACACCGACAACACACACACACACCGACAACACACACACACACACACCGACAACACACACACACACACACCGACAACACACACACACACACACGACAACACACACACACACACACCGACAACACACACACACACACACACACACCGACAACACACACACACACACACCGACAACACACACACACACGACAACACACACACACACCGACAACACACACACACACACCGACAACACACACACACACACCGACAACACACACACACACACACCGACACACACACACACACACACCGACAACACACACACACACACACCGACAACACACACACACACACACACGACACACACACACACACACCGACAACACACACACACACACACCGACAACACACACACACACACACCGACAACACACACACACACACACACGACAACACACACACACACACACCGACAACACACACACACACACACCGACAACACACACACACACACACCGACAACACACACACACACACACCGACAACACACACACACACACACCGACAACACACACACACACACCGACAACACACACACACACACACCGACAACACACACACACACACACCGACAACACACACACACACACACGACAACACACACACACACACACCGACAACACACACACACACACACACACACACCACACACACACACACACCGACAACACACACACACACACACCGACAACACACACACACGACAACACACACACACACACACACCGACAACACACACACACACACACACACACACACACACACACACACCGACAACACACACACACACACACACCGACAACACACACACACACACGACACACACACACACACACACACACACCGACACACACACACACACACACCGACAACACACACACACACACACACCGACAACACACACACACACACCGACAACACACACACACACACACCGACAACACACACACACACACACCGACAACACACACACACACACACACCGACAACACACACACACACACCGACAACACACACACACACACCGACAACACACACACACACACACACCGACAACACACACACACACCGACAACACACACACACACCGACAACACACACACACACACACCGACAACACACACACACACACACGACAACACACACACACACACCGACAACACACACACACACACACCGACAACACACACACACACACAACACGACAACACACACACACACACCGACAACACACACACACACACCGACACACACACACACACACACACACACACACACACACCGACAACACACACACACACACACCGACAACACACACACACACACACGACACACACACACACACACACACACCGACACACACACACACACACACCGACAACACACACACACACACACGACACACACACACACACACACCGACAACACACACACACACACACCGACAACACACACACACACACCGACAACACACACACACACACCGACAACACACACACACACACACGACACACACACACACACCGACAACACACACACACACACCGACAACACACACACACACACACCGACAACACACACACACACACACCGACAACACACACACACACACCGACAACACACACACACACACACCGACAACACACACACACACACACACACACACACACACACACACACCGACACACACACACACACACACCGACAACACACACACACACACACCGACAACACACACACACACACACCGACAACACACACACACACACGACAACACACACACACACACACCGACACACACACACACACACACCGACACACACACACACACACACCGACAACACACACACACACACACCGACAACACACACACACACACCGACAACACACACACACACACACACGACAACACACACACACACACACACCGACAACACACACACACACACGACAACACACACACACACACACCGACAACACACACACACACACACGACAACACACACACACACACACACACACACACACACACACACACACACACACCGACAACACACACACACACACACGACAACACACACACACACACACCGACAACACACACACACACACCGACAACACACACACACACACCGACAACACACACACACACACACACACACACACACACACACACCGACAACACACACACACACACACCGACAACACACACACACACACACCGACAACACACACACACACACACCGACAACACACACACACACACACCGACAACACACACACACACACCGACAACACACACACACACACACACACACACACACACACACACCGACAACACACACACACACACACGACACACACACACACACACACCGACAACACACACACACACACACCGACAACACACACACACACACACACCGACAACACACACACACACACACCGACACACACACACACACACACCGACACACACACACACACACACACCGACAACACACACACACACACACCGACAACACACACACACACACCGACAACACACACACACACACACCGACAACACACACACACACACACCGACAACACACACACACACACACCGACACACACACACACACACACACCGACAACACACACACACACACCGACAACACACACACACACACCGACAACACACACACACACACACCGACAACACACACACACACACCGACAACACACACACACACACACACACACACACACACACACACACACCGACAACACACACACACACACACCGACAACACACACACACACACCGACAACACACACACACACACACCGACAACACACACACACACACCGACAACACACACACACACACACCGACACACACACACACACACACCGACAACACACACACACACACACACCGACAACACACACACACACACCGACAACACACACACACACACCGACAACACACACACACACACCGACAACACACACACACACACACCGACAACACACACACACACACCGACAACACACACACACACACACACCGACAACACACACACACACACACCGACACACACACACACACACACCGACAACACACACACACACACACGACACACACACACACACACACCGACAACACACACACACACACACCGACAACACACACACACACACACCGACAACACACACACACACACACACACACACACACACACACACCGACAACACACACACACACACACGACACACACACACACACACACCGACAACACACACACACACACACCGACAACACACACACACACACACCGACAACACACACACACACACGACACACACACACACACACCGACACACACACACACACACACCGACAACACACACACACACACACCGACAACACACACACACACACACCGACAACACACACACACACACACCGACACACACACACACACACACCGACAACACACACACACACACACACACACACACACACACACACACACACACACACCGACAACACACACACACACACACCGACAACACACACACACACACACCGACAACACACACACACACACACGACACACACACACACACACACCGACAACACACACACACACACACCGACAACACACACACACACACCGACAACACACACACACACACACACCGACAACACACACACACACACACCGACAACACACACACACACACACCGACAACACACACACACACACACCGACAACACACACACACACACACCGACACACACACACACACACACACCGACAACACACACACACACACACCGACAACACACACACACACACACACACACACACACACACACACACACACACACACACACACACACACCGACAACACACACACACACACCGACAACACACACACACACACACGACAACACACACACACACACACACGACAACACACACACACACACCGACAACACACACACACACACACCGACAACACACACACACACACACCGACAACACACACACACACACCGACAACACACACACACACACACCGACAACACACACACACACACACCGACAACACACACACACACACACCGACAACACACACACACACACACCGACAACACACACACACACACACCGACAACACACACACACACACACACACGACACACACACACACACACACACCGACAACACACACACACACACACCGACACACACACACACACACACCGACAACACACACACACACACCGACAACACACACACACACACCGACAACACACACACACACACCGACAACACACACACACACACACCGACAACACACACACACACACACCGACACACACACACACACACACCGACAACACACACACACACACACACCGACACACACACACACACACACCGACAACACACACACACACACACCGACAACACACACACACACACACCGACAACACACACACACACACACGACAACACACACACACACACACCGACAACACACACACACACACCGACAACACACACACACACACACACACACACACACACACACACACACACACCGACAACACACACACACACACCGACAACACACACACACACACACCGACAACACACACACACACACACACACGACACACACACACACACACACACCGACAACACACACACACACACACGACAACACACACACACACACACCGACAACACACACACACACACACACACACACACACACACACCGACACACACACACACACACCGACAACACACACACACACACCGACAACACACACACACACACCGACAACACACACACACACACACACCGACAACACACACACACACACACACACACACACACACACACACACACACACCGACAACACACACACACACACACCGACAACACACACACACACACACACACACACACACACACACACACACACCGACAACACACACACACACACACGACACACACACACACACACCGACAACACACACACACACACACACACACACACACACACACACACACACACCGACAACACACACACACACACCGACAACACACACACACACACCGACAACACACACACACACACCACACCGACAACACACACACACACACCGACAACACACACACACACACACACCGACACACACACACACACACACCGACAACACACACACACACACACACACCGACAACACACACACACACACACCGACAACACACACACACACACCGACAACACACACACACACACACCGACACACACACACACACACACACACACACACACACACACACCGACAACACACACACACACACACCGACAACACACACACACACACACGACACACACACACACACACCGACAACACACACACACACACACCGACAACACACACACACACACACACGACAACACACACACACACACCGACAACACACACACACACACCGACAACACACACACACACACACCGACAACACACACACACACACACACACACACACACACACACACACACCGACAACACACACACACACACCGACAACACACACACACACACACCGACAACACACACACACACACGACAACACACACACACACACACCGACAACACACACACACACACACACGACAACACACACACACACACCGACAACACACACACACACACACCGACAACACACACACACACACACACACACACGACAACACACACACACACACACCGACAACACACACACACACACACACCGACACACACACACACACACACACACACACCGACAACACACACACACACACACCGACAACACACACACACACACACGACAACACACACACACACACACCGACAACACACACACACACACCGACAACACACACACACACACACCGACAACACACACACACACACCGACAACACACACACACACACCGACAACACACACACACACACACACACACACACACACACACACGACACACACACACACACACGACAACACACACACACACACACCGACAACACACACACACACACACGACACACACACACACACACGACACACACACACACACACACCGACAACACACACACACACACCGACACACACACACACACACACCGACAACACACACACACACACACCGACAACACACACACACACACACCGACAACACACACACACACACACACACACACACACACACACACACACACCGACAACACACACACACACACACCGACAACACACACACACACACGACAACACACACACACACACACCGACAACACACACACACACACCGACAACACACACACACACACACGACAACACACACACACACACACACCGACAACACACACACACACACCGACAACACACACACACACACACCGACAACACACACACACACACACCGACAACACACACACACACACACCGACAACACACACACACACACACCGACAACACACACACACACACCGACAACACACACACACACACACACACACACACACACACACACCGACAACACACACACACACCGACAACACACACACACACACACCGACAACACACACACACACACCGACAACACACACACACACACACACACCACACACACACACACACACACCGACAACACACACACACACACACCGACACACACACACACACACACACCGACAACACACACACACACACACCGACAACACACACACACACACACCGACAACACACACACACACACACCGACAACACACACACACACACCGACAACACACACACACACACACCGACAACACACACACACACACACCGACAACACACACACACACACCGACAACACACACACACACACGACAACACACACACACACACCGACAACACACACACACACACACGACACACACACACACACACACCGACAACACACACACACACACACCGACAACACACACACACACACACCGACAACACACACACACACACACGACAACACACACACACACACACCGACAACACACACACACACACACCGACAACACACACACACACACACACCGACAACACACACACACACACACACCGACAACACACACACACACACCGACACACACACACACACACCGACAACACACACACACACACCGACAACACACACACACACACACCGACAACACACACACACACACACACCGACAACACACACACACACGACAACACACACACACACACACCGACAACACACCACACACACACCGACAACACACACACACACACACCGACAACACACACACACACACACCGACAACACACACACACACACACCGACAACACACACACACACACACCGACAACACACACACACACACACACACACACACACACACACACACACACACCGACAACACACACACACACACACCGACAACACACACACACACACACGACAACACACACACACACACCGACACACACACACACACACACACCGACAACACACACACACACACACCGACACACACACACACACACACACCGACAACACACACACACACACCGACAACACACACACACACACACCACACACACACACACACCGACAACACACACACACACACCGACACACACACACACACACCGACAACACACACACACACACACCGACAACACACACACACACACACACCGACAACACACACACACACACCGACAACACACACACACACACACCGACAACACACACACACACACACCGACAACACACACACACACACACACACACACACACCGACCACACACACACACACACCGACAACACACACACACACCGACAACACACACACACACACACCGACAACACACACACACACACACCGACAACACACACACACACACACCGACACACACACACACACACACCGACAACACACACACACACACACCGACAACACACACACACACACACACACACACACACACACACACACACACCGACAACACACA